>NC_056735.1:96182273-96482273 GCF_019279795.1 Protopterus annectens | reverse complement strand
GTTTGAACTGTAAACATAGGTCATTAATAATATTGGTATTAATAGTATTCATCATAGTGACCAGATGTGTCCTCACCCTGTCATTCTCTGCAACAATGACCTTCGCTATATCCAGGCCACATTTGTCAAAAATATCAATTAACTCTTTGTGGAAGGCTGAGCCTTCCTCTACCCTGTTAGGATACTTGCAAATGCGCAGGCCCTTGGGTACAATACCTTTATCTATACATTCTTGTAAAAATGCAGAATCACATCCTAATCTTTCATATTTGTCCAAATAAAAATACAAAACATCTAGATTTTCCTTGTAGGTTTTTGTTTCTGATTGATTATTATCAGAAACCGAACCACAAGAATGCATCTTGAATTTTTTATCCAAAAAACCTTTGAAGTCAAAGGGTGTTACAGAGTTAGAAAAGTCACCTTGTATACGAGGCACAAGCTGAGTGCGCTGCCCTCATTGTTCTTTAGGAGATGAGGAATGTCCATTTAGTTGAACACCATTGCTGTTAGTTGCGGAACGTAAGAGAAGGGGAAACTCATCAAAATTATCCACATTAGTTGGTAAAGCCGACTGGGCTGCTTCATCTCTGTTTTCACGCTCTGTAAAACCAGGAAGTAAATCATGTCGTGGTAAACGACCTGGAGGCGGATCTCTAGAATGTGAAGGCTGGCTGGTGGGAATAAAAGAACGCTCTGTGGCAAGAGCCACAATAGAAACACACGCTGGAGTGAAAAGTTCTACAAGCTGGGAAAGTTGTCCGATAACTTTCCTAAGTTCTCCTTTTTCATTGTAAACAGATTCGTTGTTGGTCTCTGCCCCTGGTGCCTCCGCCATCTCAAAACGTAACCAATAAACAACACAGGGAGATGTACTGAGAGTGAACACTCGTTACCAAGAACCACAAAAAGTTCACTCTGGAAGTCCAAAAAACTTCACCACTTCACCCTCAGTTGAAAAACCTGGAAAAAGTGATATAAAAGGAAATCAGGAATACAGTAAGTACACACAGTGTGTTTTCAAATTTATCCAAGAAGGAACTTAACTTACTGGAATTTTTGAAGGGTAATAAAGCTATCAGAATCATGCAACCTGACAAGGGTGGGGGTGCGGTGGTAATGGGACAACATTTTATATGAGTCTAAGATGAAGAAAAGTTTACAAAACACTACCAATTATTCTAGAGCTTCCATTAATGAAGTCAACATTTCCAAAGCCAAAATAAATTTATTAATTAATGACCTGTTATTGGAAGGTTCTATAGATTTGGATACTTACAATTTTTTAACTAATAAAAATCCAAGGGTACCCTCCGTATTTGGTATTCCCAAAGTTCATAAAGACCAAAATGATCCCCCGTTGTGACTTATTGTTTCTTCTGAGGGTTCCATTACCACCCCTTTAGCCAAATATATTGATGTCAATTTAAAGGAATTATCCAACCAGGGTGTCACTGTGTTAAAAGATTCCTGGGATTTTCTTAGGCAGGTGAAGAATCATCTTTTTTCCAATAACATTATTTTTATAACCCTGGACATTGTTGATTTATTTGGATCAATTCCACATGACATTGGTCTTTTGTGGCTTGAGGAAAGTATGGCACACCATGGTTGTTTTTCTGTTGACTTATTTAGATCTTGCCTTTTATTGATGGAAGTGATTCTCAAGAACAATTATATGTATTTCCAAGGGGAATTTTTCAAGCAAGAGAGGGGAGTGGCCATGGGTGCTAAATGTTCACCTACGTATGCTAATATTATACTTTCATGGTGGGAGAAATTATTTATAAATGATTGTGAATTTGTCAACTGTTGGGTCTTTTACAAGCGTTTTCTTGATGATATAGTTATTTTTTGGACTGACACTGTAGAAAGATTTTTTGAATTTTTGGAATATATCAAAAGTACAACTTTTTTGGATTTCACTTACACTATAAATTCTGATGAGTGTTTTTACTTGGATGTTTTATTGAGTAAGGGAGATGATCACTTTATTTCAAAGATATACAGGAAGCCTACATTTTTGAATTCCTATCTTCATTTTTCCAGTGGACATCCTTTTGGTCAAAAAAGAAATATTCTTAAGGGGCAATTGATCAGGACCAGCAGGATGACCTCTGATGATCTAGATTTTTATAAGGACAGTGAATATGTAATGAACATGTTCAAAGAAAGGGGATACCCAACCTATCTTATAGATGAAGTATAAGTACTAGAGGGTAGGAAAGGGAGATTTGCCCCCATTTTAGGTCAAGATGTTTCCAGTATTCCTGTCAATCACGGAGACACTATTGTGAATTTTAATGAAAATAACAATTTTTCAAAAGCATATGTCATGGATTATACAGGTGATGCTGCTGTACTTAAAATGATGATTAATAAAGAATGGGATAGGTTTAGGAATATTACAGACCTTGAATATATAAAAATCAGCCCTCCAGTTTATATACAGAAGGGATATGAACCTTAAAATATATTTGAGTTTGGGGAACTACAAAACTAATGGTGAATCACATAGAATAGGTACATTCAAGTGTGGTTCCTGTTCCCAATGTCAATATATAAAAACTGGTTCTAATATTTCTATTCCTAGTAGAAATAGATCTATTTCGAGTTCCAAATTTGCAAATTGCAATACTCAAGGAGTTGTATACATTGCCACATGCCACTCCTGTTATTCATTTTATATAGGGAAAACCGAAAGGAAGTTAAGAGCTAGAATATACGAGCATTATTATGAAATTAAAAAAAGTAATATAAATAATGCTTTGTTCCGCCATTCTCAGGTTTGCAAGGATTCTGTTTTCCATTTTTTTGTTTTGGAAGTTGTACCAAAAGAATTAAGGGGTGGCATGTGGGAAACAAAACTTGAATATAGGGAATTATTTTGGCAGATAATATTGGATGCTACAAAAGAACCTGGTTTGAATGACATGCTTTCTATTGTTCCAGTTTTAAAGCTACGGGCTGCTAAGCTATAATAATTTTTTTGGCCACTAGATGGTAGCAGTACTCCATTTCCAAGCAAGCTAGTACAAGCTTAAATATAAAAAGTTTTTAATTATACTGTTTTTATAAATTCATAGCATTGATATATATCATGTGTTTTTTATACATTTTATATACTATTAAATTTACAAAAGTTATTATTTCCCTATATACATTTTTATTGTATTTATTAACCTTTATATTTTTACATGTTTGTATTGAGATTAATGGATCTCAATGGTGGGTTATTCCAATTGAATAATTGAATTGATCAACCAATTAATTCTGTTGTATATATAAGGTGTGTGTTTTTCAAGGAAGTTGATTTGATTTTTTGAATTCTGACGAAGGTACTCGAAAACGTACTTTTTGTAATATTAAGCATTATTAAATTCCAGTTTTAACCTTTCCAGTGGTCATACCTTGTGTTGTTTTTACAACTGACCTATTTGGATTACCTACTGCTTTATTTTTGGTCTCAAACCCTTATTTGGACTTCCAGAGTAAATAATTTTTCTCAACGTCTGTCATTTAGTGTTAGTATAGGTCCCTTTTCTCCTCCCCTTGCTTGGTGCGTCGAGTGTTAGTGTTTTTAGGTTAGTTAGAGTCGCTTGTACTGTGGTGTAGGTAGTAGCTTCTCCTCCCACCTTAGTGTTTTTTTCTGTATATGGTTGTGGTGAGTGGGTGTGTTAATTAGAAAGATCCTGCCTGTTTTTTGTTATGGTTATCTTTCTAATACCTGATATGGCTGAAAAGCTTGTTTTCAAGTGCTGCACAAAGTGTGGCCATAAGTTATCTCCAGCGGATGGCCACACTATGTGTGTTTTGTGCTTGGGCGTGGCCCACCTGAGTGCGGACTGTAGCATTTGTGTGGGCTTCAACCCCTGCGCCCTTAAGGATAAGAAGGCCAAGTTGGCCCTCAACGGCCTTCTCCCTCCTTCAGACTCTGTTTCCTCGTCTCCGGCTTTGGTCACAGTGGCTGCTGTGGCCGCCTCTCCCTCCTCTCTTTCTCTGGCTTCTCCTCCCTCCCAGGCTGGGACTCAACCTCCTGTACCAAAGCCTGTGGTAGTGGAGCAGAAAAGAGGTAGCGAGAGTCGAAGACGAGGGAAAAGAGAAAGAGGTCTCTGGACATCGCTTCTCCAACTAAGACTCCACGTATCCGTGACTCCCCTTGGCTCCGATCTCTGAGGTTCTCCCCGGAGCCGGAGGAGACATGTCCAGCTTCTCTGGCCTCGGTGCCCTGAACCAGCAGGTTGGAGTCCGTGGCCTCATCACGGTCCACCCGCTCCTTGTCAGACATGGATCTGGATAAGATAATGAGGTGATTTATCCATACACTGATCCAGATAGGGTCTTACCAGCCCCCCCTCCCTCAGGAGGGAGGAGCTCAATTCCTTTTTTTCAGCCCATATCTCCTTCTCCGATCTGACCTTTGTGTTCGGAGTACTTGGATCCAAGCTTGGCTTTGGTCAGGGGGTTGACACCGACGGACATACTTCCTCAACGCCAACAGCTGCTTGGAGAGTTTCGGATCCGAGCTGCTCTCGGAGCTGGAGCTTGGGTGTCAAATCTGAGGGCGTGGAACCTTTTTCATCAGCTCCAACCTTGTCAGGCCAGGTTCCTTCCCTCGGAGCTCCGTCCACCTCGGGCCTGGCTCCGATTCTCTCATCGGACCTGGGGAGACCGGCCTCCTTACTGGTTTCTCAGGAGGTTCGCTCTCCTTTGGCATTCAGTGTGGTAGAAAGGGTTCTGTCCTTCAGATCAAGACCCCTGACCGCTCCCTTGGACTCCTCCCAGACCCCCTCGGCTCTGTCTACAGTCCCCATCATTTTACCAGAGGGACAGCCCATGCTCAAAGAGCCCCAGACGGTTCCCCCAAGGAACAAGAGGCTTGTGAGTGTCCCCTGCAGAGCCCCACCAGAGAGGTGCCTCGCAAGCATACATGCAAGAGGAGGCACTTGGACTCCCCCGAGTCCCTCATCGAGGACACAGACTTAGATGATGGAGAGGGTTCCCCTAGGTCACCTCCCAAGAATGTCTCCTTTGGAGACATCATGGAGATCCTGCACCAGCGGGGAGGTTGGCCTGCCCTCAAACTTTTTCTGATGAGTCTGTGTTCCTGGAGGCTTTCGGCACAGGCCCATCTACTTCCTGGGTGTCCCCTCCCGTGGATCCTTTGGTGGATCTGGTCACCTTATGGGCATGGAAGAACTGGACACCATGGAACCTATCCCAAAGAGACCTGACAAGATCCTTAGCCCTCCCATAGATAGGCCAGCTTGGAATAAGGGCTCCCCTGTAGATGCCATGGTGGTAACAGCAGCCACTAAGAAGGAACTTGCTCAGGAGAGTTCCTCGGTCCACCCTCCTGACCAAGAGTAGCGGATGATGGACCTCCTAGGGAAGCGGGTGTACACTTCAGCTACCTTTTCGATTAGGGTGCTGAACTACTTGGTCCAGTTCACCAGACTCCAATGCGACCTGGTGAAGGAGCTGGAGGAGTCTCCACCCAAGTCCATGTCGCAGGAGGACAAGGCTTAATTCTCCGCTAAAATGGCCACTTTAAAAGCAGTATCTAATAGGTCCATGTGACTCCTCTCCCATGCTACGGAAGGGGCAGCTGGGTCTGGCATTTCCATGAGGCATAACGCCTGGCTCAGGTTATGTCAATTTTCCGAACCCTTCAAGGTGTCTTTTGCCAATGCCCCTTATGATGCCTCCACACTCTTTGGTAAGACCATCAAGGAGACATTAGTCCAGAGTGAGAAGGATGGGAAGACACTGCCTGCCATTGGGATCTGCTTCTCTAACCCTCAAAGGTCCTTTTCCTGGAACCAGAGAGGGCAAAAGAAGATGTGGTTCCGGAAGTCCCAGTATTCCCAGGACACTCAGGGCTCTTTTTCCTCCAGAGGCAGAGGGGGACAGAATGGATGCCAGCCCAGAGGCAGAGAGGGTCCACTGAACTTTGGGTCTCGAGAACCTTTCTCGGACAGACCCGGGCAGCAACCCTGAGGGGTTGCCCGACTGCTCTGCTCTGGAGGCAGTCGGGGGACGATTGTCCTTGCACACAGCAGCATGGGAGTCCATAACAACAGACCACTGGGTGTTTCAAATCATATCCAGAGGATACTCTATTCCCTTTGTGAGTTCCCCCAAATCTCCCAGACACCTCCCAGATGTACCACCCACGCAAAGGGAGGCAGCAGCACAGGAAATGTCCAAGCTGCTTGAAAAACGAGCCATCGAAACTGTTCCCCCAGATCACTCCGGATTGGGCTTCTACTCCAGGTTCTTTTTGGTGCCAAAGAAAACTCGGGATGTAAGGCCCATTCTCTCTACCCTGAACCTGTCAGTTGCCAAAGAGAAGTTCTGGATGGTCACATTACAGTCCATCATGCCATACCTGCAAGAGAGTGACTGGATGTGCTCGTTAGACCTCCAGGATGCTTACTATCACATAAAAATGCACAGAAGCTCAAGGAGGTTCCTCCGGTTCTGGCTAGGAGTCAATCATTACCAATTTCGAGCCCTACCTTTTGGTCTCACCACAGCCCCCAGGGTGTTTACCAAAGTGATGGTGGTGGTAGCGGCTCACCTGACACTTCAGGGGATTCAGGTCTGTCCATACTTGGATGATTGGCTCCTCGCTGCTCCCACCAGGCATCTACTTTCCCAAACCAGGGATTATTTCCTGACTGTTGCCCTGCATTTGGGGATTACAATCAATACATCCAAATCGCTCCTAGATCCTGTACAGGTGATAGACTACATTGGTGCCAGGATAGATACTCTTCAGTGCAAAATATTCCTGACCTCAGAGAGAGTTCAAAACCTGAGGATGTATGTCTCCCTGATCTACCGTTCTCATCTTCCAACAGCAGAATCGGTGTTGAGGGCCCTAGGCGTGATGGCGGCAACCATAACTCTTCTCCCGTGTGCTTGGTTACACATGAGAATTCTACAGTAGACTCTAGCTGTACAATGGTCCATGTTGGAACTTCCTTTGACATATCCAATTTGGGTCTATATTAGAACACCGAACATTCAAAATGTCGAGTGTTCTAATATCGACCTGTTTTCAGCGAATGCTGAAAATATCGAAGAAACAGAAAACCAAATTTTTTCCTAGGGAAAGAATTTGGTTGTCCGTTTCTGTTGCTTCGGTACTTTCAGCACTCTGGTGGAAAGTTACGGGTCGGGTTCAGGTAAGTGTGCAATTGTGTGGATGTGAGGGTTAGGGCAGGATAGGTGAGTTAGGGTTAGGGTGTGGGTCAGGTAAGTGTGCGATTGTGTGGACATGAGGGTTAGGGCGTGGGTGAGGTGACTGTGCGATAGTGACAGACCTTAGGGTTTGGGTTAAGGTAAGTGGATAGTTAGTGGTGTATGTATAGTTTAGTGTTAGGTTAGGTGTAGGAGTTTAGGTGTATGTGTGTTGATTGTTGTTTGTTTGGTGTGCTTGTGTTGTGTGTATGCATTTTGGAACAGCAAATGTTTTCCCTAGGAAAAGATTTGCTGTTCTGAATGTTCGATGTTTTTAAATTTTGATTGATAGGGTTCGATATTAGAACACTCGACATTTTGAATGTTCGGTGTTCTAATATAGACCCTCCAATTCAACTCAAGTCACGTCCATCGGTCGTCCCTCATATGGTGGTTGAGCTCTACGGACATTTTGGAGGGACGACCCTTTGTTCCAGACCCGGCCCAAACCACAGTGACCACGGATGCCTCCCAACTTGGGTGGGGGGGGCATTGTTCGGGCAGGACAGTCCAAGGCCTGTGGTCCCCATAGAGACCAGCTTGTATATAAATGTCTTAGAGATGAGGGCTGTCCTTCTAGCGTTGCAGGGCCCTTCATGTCTTTCTTCCTCTGGGGATGATTGCTATTCAGTCAGACAATATGTCAGTGGTCTGGTATATCAACAAACAGGGAGGGACCAGATCTTGACCCCTTTGCCATGAGGCCACGAGAGTGTGGGAATGGGCAATCTCCACCATTCTGATGCCTTATGAGTAGTCTCTGAATCTGTCAGTAGTGGAACAGATCTTCAGCGAGTGGGGTCAACCTTGCTGCGATCTGTTCGCATCTCCTTCCAGCTCAAAGTGCAGCAAGTTTTTTGCTCTGAACCCCCTGCCAGGGGAGTCCCCCAGAGTTGTTTTAGTTCATGCTTGGCCTCCCGGTCTTCTGTATGCTTACCCACCAAGTACCTCTCATTCCAAGGTTTCTACAGAAAGCTCATTGACTGGGGGAGCAAAGTGATCCTCATTGCCGCATTCTGGCCTCACCAGGTATGGTTTCCCTTCCTTTGGTCTCACCTTCTGGCCCCACCTTGGATCCTAGATCCCATTCAGGATTTAATTTCATACCCTTCGGGGGTGCCTCATCTGAATCCGGACAGCCTGAAGCTCACAGCTTGGCTGCTTTAGTTTCCGTGATTGCTAGGACTCCTGGACTATCCTCCTCAGTTATATCTATTTTGGTGGCTGCTCATAAGTCTTCGACCAGGAAGGTTTATCGCAGCAAGTGGAAACGTTTTCCTTTTGGGCCTCTCAAAGGTGATTAGACCCTTTCACGGCTCCTATTTCTGCCATTCTTGATTTCCAAGTTGATATTTTCCAGCATGGAGCTAGTTCTTCTACTGTCAAAGTTCAGTTGGCTGCCATCTCTCATTTTCATGTGGGCGAGAATTCTGCCTCTTTAGCCTCTTCCAGACTATGTAAAGCCTTTATCAAAGGCATCTTTTTGTTATGTCCCCCCCCCCCCGGTTAAAGATCCTGTTCCCCCAAGGAACCTTACTATGGTTCTCCAAGCTCTGGTCGCTCTGCCTTTCGAGCCTGCCACAACTGCAGATCTGAAATATTTATCTTGGAAAACAGCTTTTCTGGTGGCTATTACCTCTGCAAAAAGGGTTTCAGAATTACAGGCCTTGTCCATCAAAATTCCTTACATGATTTTTCACAAAGATAGGGTTTCCCTTCAAACCAATCCATCCTTTCTTCCTAAGGTAGCATCACCAGTCATTACCAATCAGACCATCAATTTGCCTATGTTTTTTCCTAATTTTACTAACAAGATGGAATACAAACTCCACATGTTGGATGTTCATAGACAGTTATGATTCTATTTACACAGGACAAAAAAAAATCTGTAAATCTCATCAATTATTTGTATCCTTCTATAAACCCATTTTGGAGAAACCTATCTCCAAGGTCACTATTGCTAGATGGATTTCTTCATGCATCCTGCAGGTCTCTAAGGACAAAAGCATATCTCCTCCAGGTCAGGTGGAAGGTCATTCCACTAGGTCCATGGCTACATCTGCAGCCTTTTGGTCTAGAGTGTCTTTTGATGATATTTGTTCTGAAGCTACTTGGTCCTCATCTCATATGTTTATTTCCCATTACAAATTGGATTTGACTTCCAGAAGGAGAGCATCCTTTGGTTCCATGGTGCTTTGGAATATCCTTACATGAGGGCCTCCCAGGAGTTTTAGTAGCTGGGGACTCTGTCCCACAGGTTGAAGACCAAATGAAGTAAACTACTTCAGATAAAGAAGTTATGTACTCACCATAACATTCCATCTGAGTAGTTGTACTTCATTTGTCTTCAGCTGTCCCTCCCTCCTTCTCCGGACCTTGGCATATGATCAGCCTACAGGCTGCAGTATAGGTCACAAGTAAATCTTTCAGGTTGGGTTCTCAGTATAAAGTTCAGCAAACTCGATCTGGGAATGGAAGGCAGTGGAGGTGCATTATGGGTAAGGGGAGGGGTTTGGAGCTCGGAGCTGATGCTAGTAAAAGTTGCCGGCTTGGATCTGATACGGATCCGTATCCCACAGGTTGAAGACAAATGAAGTACAACTACTCAGATGGAATGTTATGGTGAGTACGTAACTTCTTTTTACTGTTTATCAAAGCTACTTTTCTTGGCCTTGCCTAATTTACATGATCTGCTATATGACTGTTTTTCTAGCTGGCTTACTCTGTCTAATGAGATATTCATAGAATGAATGCTTCATCTGAGCTGATGCCTTAAGGATTCGACCTTGTACCTGAGGCTTGAATTTTATTGCAAAGATGTGTTTGCTTATTCCTTTTCAATGCATTTCTTCTGCAGTTAGTTGGTCTATTACAAGGCACCGTTCCTTGCGGCTATCATCTCCAGTAATAAGAGATGTTGGGTGTTGGAAGTATGGGACATTCCTTTATTTCCTTTAGAAAGGAAGGAAGATATTCCTTTTTTTTTCAGAGGCAGAACATTTATGAGGACTGCCCCTTCTCATTTTCACCCATAAAGGTTTTGTAGGTGTCCTGTATCCTGTAGTGCTCCAGTTCCCCCAGAAGCTCACAGTAACAGCATACGTATATTGCATTCACGTAACTTATAGTAAGTTGTTAGGTTTAACCTTCAGCAGGGCAGACCAGCATTTTATGTAATTTGCCATCCTAAGCAAACGTTGCCCAAGCAGCTGACATGCTGCATTGCCTTCTGTTGGCAAAGGGTGCATTAGTTACTGGACTAGAGGTGTAGGTGTGCAGCGGTCATTTGTCTAGAGGTGTAGTTGCTTTTCATGTGGAGTTTATCAGTGTGCCTCTGACAGAGTCAGTGTTGTATGTGTGTAGCTATCTTTGCACATGTGCTTGACACAATATAATGTGGATCTGCGCTCCAGGAATACAACCTTCTTCAGCTGTATTGTTCTGCAAGACATCTTGTCCTCAGCATGTTCTTACTTGTGTTTCTGTACATCTCAGGGCTCAATTTATAGACTTCTTATATATTTATTTTGTTGTTTAGACACTTTTGTAGTCCTTTTTTGTAGTAAAATACTTACATGAAAACACTCATCATTTCTATAGATTGTTTGGGCCTTGCCTCCCCTGAACATCAAGCCTTCCTAGGGACCTTGTGAAACATTCACTTCCTCTTTCTGCAAGATGTTGTTTCCTCACATCACCCTGTGTGGGGTTCTCATTTCTCCTGAGGAGGTGTTGTTTAGTAACCTTTTTTCCGGGCATTGGGGTAAGTCCTGGGTGCCATAAGGCCATTGCCTACAGTTGCTTCACAATTTTATTTTATGCATGTAATTCTCTCTCTGTCTGCTGGCTAGAACGTGCAGTGCTGTGACTGTTATGCTACAGCCAGTGGTTTTCCATACCCACTATGCTTAGCTTGAGTTTGGTCCACTCTTCGGCTTGGCTTGGTTCCATGCAGTCCCACCTTAAGTGCAGAGTACACATCTGGCTGCTCCTTTGCTCCCATGAATGTTAAACCCTTGTGCCCCACCCACTCTTAAACAATATGGAGCCAGATTTTCATTTCTGTACAATTCCCTAAGAGACTTTTCAAGTAGTCACCTTTTTACCTAATTTCTGTCAGCCATCAAGTATAGCTGCACATACATGTTAGAAAACAGGGGAACTATCTTAGAAGGTTTATGATATAATAAAGCACTTCAAAGACAGACTGCCTGTTTATAAAGTCTTATACAATTATATATGAAGCTGCCTATGTAAGTACCATTGTTGTTTCAATTAATTAGTAATCTTTTTTGCCACACTATGTCCTGTAATACATTTTCATTTGGTTAGACTGCATTATAAAATACTTCCTCATCTTGATCCATTGATGGAGAGGTTTGTTATGAGGGTTAGCACTACAAATACTTATGTCCACCTTTGGGCACAGTGATTCCTGATACAAATTGATGGCTAATACCTGCTCTGATGCTGGTCATCTCACGTCTCCTTTGGATTAATTTTGTGATTCTTGTTATGCTGTTTCTGCACATATTCTTCTTCGACATTCGTTGTCGCCCCGAGCAGTCTGTATTGACAGAGGAGATCTGTCTCCGAGTACTGGCCCTGGTGCGTGAGGACTCAGCTGTGAGAACATGAAGTAGCGGCCTGCTTGTCCTTCTGAAGGCCAGGGGTTTGTTAGCTGCACTTTCTCACTTCCCAATGAAGGCCAAGGGTCTATAAAGGGCAGACTGTCATAATTAAGATATGCTTCCTTCTTGCCTACTGCCATGCATGAAGTGGTATGTGCAGTTCAAAGCCTTAATGTGTTGAATGTATAGCTGCTTATTTAAATGGTAAATGCATCTCAGAAGTGCAACCATGCTTGATGGGAGACGGAAATTAGTTAAAAAGTGACTGCTTGAAAAATCTGTTAGGAAATTCAGCAGAAACAGGTGAGGAGAAACAAAGTGATCACCCTCTACATATACAGAGTGCTAGGAACTATGACGAGACCAATATCTCTCCATGTAGAAACAGCACAAGCAGGAATACTTGTACAAAAGGACTGATATGGACATTTGTGACTGGTGGTCACTGTCGTGACAGAAGTGAGCAAGGAGCAGGGAGAAAAGTGAAGCATTAAAAGCTGGTCTCGATGACTATACCTTCTCGCCATAATTCTTTTTTGTCATATCTTAGCTAAGTAGACAGTGAGTAAACCTTGAATAATTTCCTAACTGAATGCTCAGCATTCTTAAAGACACATTTCTAACTTTTCACAAAACCACTGGCTACATTCCTGTTCCGCAGTGAGGATATTCTTATGTAGTAGAAAGCTGTACCTTTATTTTGTTGGTCTTCTCTTTGTGCAAAATGAATCAGTCCTTCATTTCTACTCTGCTTAGATTTCACCTAACTAAATGTGGTTTAATTGGCTCCAAACAATTCACTTTTAAAGAGGGTATAGTAAAATGACAATATTTCTAAATATTTCAAAAGCTTATTTTGGAACATGGACCATAATAAGCTGACATCAGCTTTATTCCTTGATCATTCTAAGTTTTTAACTCTGTTTTCAGTGAATGTCTGACTGAAAACCTTCCTTTTTTCATTATACATTCTGCATCATGATAGTACTGTAACTGTGTAACTGATTGTCTGTAACTGTGTAACTGATTGTCTGTAACTGTGCAACTGATTATCTGTAACTGTGTAACTGATTGTCTGTAACTGTGTAACTGATTATCTGTAACTGTGTAACTGATTATCTGTAACTGTGTAACTGATTGTCTGTAACTGTGTAACTGATTATCTGAAACTGTGTAACTGATTGTCTGTAACTGTGTAACTGATTATCTGTAACTGTGTAACTGATTGTCTGTAACTGTGTAACTGATTATCTGTAACTGTGTAACTGATTGTCTGTAACTGTGTAACTGATTATCTGTAACTGTGTAACTGATTGTAACTGTGTAACTGATTGTCTGTAACTGTGTAACTGATTGTCTGTAACTGTGTAACTGATTATCTGTAACTGTGTAACTGATTGTCTGTAACTGTGTAACTGATTATCTGTAACTGTGTAACTGATTGTCTGTAACTGTGTAACTGATTGTCTGTAACTGTGTAACTGATTATCTGTAACTGTGTAACTGATTGTCTGTAACTGTGTAACTGATTATCTGTAACTGTGTAACTGATTGTCTGTAACTGTGTAACTGATTGTCTGTAACTGTGTAACTGATTATCTGTAACTGTGTAACTGATTGTCTGTAACTGTGTATCAGATGAACTGTGCCTCTTGTCAGTATTCCTTTTGAGGTACTACAAGGATTTGTCATTGGGCCACCTCACCCCCACCCCTTCATTTTTTCTGTATATATTAACTTTTGGCTTTTAAACTCTCTCTAACCTATAGGGTTGTTGTGGGGAAAATATTTATTGGGATTCAGAAAGGGCTACTGCCAGCTGTAACAGTGTCATTGTTTCCCTGATGGTAGCCATTTCCAGTTCATAGACAAGCCTAATGGAGTGATTCTGTATCGTCTGTTGAATCAGCATGGTGGGTTGTCTCCATAGATGTGCTAAATGCTAATGAGTCATTCGGGGGGGGGGTGCAGTCTACACTAATTAGCCATGTGCTGCCCCCCAGAAATGCCTCTGCTTAGCATAGTTATGCAACCAAATCATTGAGAGAATCGCTCAAATTTGTAAATGAACATGTCTGAAATGCTAAACCTTGAGAGGAGTTATAGCTATTTGGTGACACTGTGGCCGCTCCTGGAAACTTTACTGCATTGGCCAAACACTATCATTTGTATTAATATTAATTTTGCTCAGTATAATTAGGTAGCTGGCTTTGGGATGTTTGTGGCAGTGTAACTACCATATAGTCTGGGCAGAAGGGGGCATAGGTAGTAAATCTGTGCCAGCCTTTCCCAGGTGTGTGTGTGTGTGTGTGTGTGTGTGTGTGTGTGTGTGTGTGTGTGTGTGTGTGAGCTACTGGGAGCAGGAACATGAAGCACTGGTTTCACAGAGAGGATGCTGGAGGACTTGGCTTGGACACTCAACTGAGGACTCAATCCCACAGCTGTGCCAGTGGAGAGTCTTACTGGGGAGGGAGACAGAGAAACCCAGACTTCAGACCGAGTGTGTTCCCTGTGTGCTGTTAATGGAAATTGTGCTTGATGCAGAGAGCTACATCTGGAAATACTGGGTGTATCCCTTTTTGTTCCAAGTGAATGTTCCTCTCCAGTGCCAGTGGTAAGGATTCAGTTTCCTTGATTACTGGCCCAGAGTGGGGATGTCATGCAGGATTTTAATGTTGATGATGGAGGCCTTGCAGGAGATTGACTTCCAGATATTCCCCTCCTTGGATGAGTGACTCCTGTGGTTGTAGGCCATTCAGGCTTCTTTAAATGGGTCTTAGCACGGTCTGAGTAACACTCAGGGAATTACCTGCACAGGGGCAGCATTGGATAGTTTACAGTGTCAGCCCTTTCTGCTCACAGATAGTACCATGAGGTCATGTCTCTGAAGTTCTGGTTGAAGACAAAAGGTTGTACAGTGGGTTCTAGAGTTAGACTTTCATCTTACTTACATATTCCAGCTGGAGCGCCAAGCAGTATGTCTGGCCTTGAAAGCTTTCAAAAAGGAGCTGAGAAGAAATTCTCTCCTGCTGCAGTTGACAATTAGTCTGCAGTATGGTGTGTGAATAAACAGGGCAAGGCATGACCATACCCCTCTGCAGAATGGTGTTGTATATCTGACAGCTGGTTATATAGGCACATCATTCTTATGTTAGTTCACATTCCAGGAGAAGTGAACATGATGGCAGACTTCCACATGTTATGTTCTCTCCTATATTTGTTTAGTTTTGTTAACCAGGTTAATGTACTGGTTCTCAACCCTTTTTAACCACGTCTTGAGTCTTTTGGCAAAGACATTAATAAACAAAGTTGAGGACTAATTGTACTAAGCAGAACATATCCACATAATAAAAGTATAACCATGGTTGAAGCAGACAATGGAGAGAACATTTTGAAGCTATAAACTAGTCACACATGGGTTCAAGCAGTAACCAATAATGCTAAACACTCTCTCTCATGCAAGCACATTTGCTTTCTTATGTGAGGTGTTCTTTCAGTTTTTTTTTAATTGTAGAATATTTTCCTTATCACAAAACTTATCGAAGCAACAAATGTTTTTTTTTTTCTCATTTTCCATCTCTGACTAATAATGACATAGTTCAGACATCCATGTCCAGAACAGTGCAAGAAGCTGTCCCAACACAAGCCATGGAAGTTGCCCCTTAGTTTTGAATTAGTTTCATTTCAGAGTCTGGCTACTTGGTTAAAATCTTTGCTACCACTGGTTGTACCTGGCAGAATTTTAGAAGCAGCTGGGACCATGCAGAAGATTTGTACTTTATCAGACATATTCTCTCTGTTAAGTGGATGAAGCTGTCCATTTTGCTGGACACATCATATGTTCCTTGGTCAGTCAGTGCAGGGATCGTTACTTAACTGAGGTAACTACATGACTTGTGTCTTACTTATTCTGTGGACAGGGTATGTACGACACATCATATGTTCCTCGGTCAGTCAGTGCAGGGATCGTTACTTAGCTGCGGTAACTACGTGACTTGTGTCTTACTTATTCTGTGGACAGGGTATGTACGACACATCATATGTTCCTCGGTCAGTCAGTGCAGGGATCGTTACTTAGCTGCGGTAACTACGTGACTTGTATCTTACTTATTCTGTGGACAGGGTATGTACGACACATCATATGTTCCTCGGTCAGTCAGTGCAGGGATCGTTACTTAACTGAGGTAACTACATGACTTATGTCTTACTTATTCTGTGGACAGGGTATGTACGACACATCATATGTTCCTCTGTCAGTCAGTGCAGGGATCGTTACTTAGCTGCGGTAACTACGTGACTTGTGTCTTACTTATTCTGTGGACAGGGTATGTACGACTCATCATATGTTCCTCGGTCAGTCAGTGCAGGGATCGTTACTTAGCTGCGGTAACTACCTGACTTGTGTCTTACTTATTCTGTGGACAGGGTATCTACGACACATCATATGTTCCTCGGTCAGTCAGTGCAGGGATCGTTACTTAGCTGCGGTAACTACCTGGCTTGTGTCTTACTTACTCTGTGGACAGGGTATGTACGACACATCATATGTTCCTCAGTCAGTCAGTGCAGTGATTGTTACTTAGCTGCGGTAACTACGTGACTTGTGTCTTACTTATTCTGTGGACAGGGTATGTACCTTTGACATTTTAGCCCATCATGACCAAGTAACGAGTAGAACCATTGTCCAGCACTGGCTGGTTTGCATCTTTCCCCTCCTTTGAATCTCCTGCCTCCTTGGGATGTGACCAACAGACAAGACTGCTGCCTGAATTGAACCTGATAATTTGCTGGCAGCTTTGAAGTTTGAGTCTTAGAAGACAGTTTTCTTGATGGCCATTCCTTCTGCTTGAAGGATCTCAGACGT
This sequence comes from Protopterus annectens, assembly GCF_019279795.1. Classification (NCBI taxonomy): domain Eukaryota; kingdom Metazoa; phylum Chordata; order Ceratodontiformes; family Protopteridae; genus Protopterus; species Protopterus annectens. Next base: position 96,465,530 of record NC_056735.1, on the reverse strand, counting down.
CAGGCTTTGTTTTTTAACACCTTTATTAAATTATCACTTAATACATAAGCAAACATGCATTTATATAAAAGAAAACATATGTTGTTCATTGTTGTTCATCACGTGTCTATTTTTATAACTATCATCACGCCATCATTACATATATTGCTTAATTTCTTCCTTCCCTTAAACCTCACTGCTCCTCCAGAACATTATTCTGCATGTATTTTCCCACAATTTCCATTTATTTCTGTATAATTTACTCCTTCCCTTTTCTAAAGTTCCCATTTCTGGTTTGTTTATCTCTGTTACAATATTCAGTACTTTGAATACAGTTGGTTTAGACTTTGATTTACATTTTCTAGTAATTTTTTTTAACTTAAAAGGTGTTACTATATCTATGCAGTTCAGGTCCTGTGTCCCAGCTCAAAAGAATAATTTCCTTAGTTGCACCCATTTGCTCACCCAGTATCTCTTACAGAGTACTCTGTAGGGAATTTTTAAAATCTGCTATCTTATTACCATATGACGTTCTTCCATATCACTATAGCAGCAATCTTCACCTAAGATACCTCCTGCCAAGGATAGCCCAATGTCCAGTCAGCATACCAAAACCTTCAGCTCTTCTAGGCACCATTGTCACACGTACGCTTCCCACACAACACATACGACATAAAGGTAATGTACGGACACAAACACTTGGGAGTTCTTTGTCTCCTGTCTGAACGCTTTTGTGCTGTGCTGGTTATCCAGCCGTTTTTTCAGTTAAGTGCCCCATTGGGGTTTCTTCTCTTCCTTGTTTGTTATTGTGTTCATGTCATCCAGAAAGGATAAATGTCAGTGCAGGAGGGAAACTCCCTATAAAGGTCATAATGACCAGTGTCTTTTTTGTTTGTGTTCTTCCCAAAATCATACGGTGTTTTATCTGCCAGGCATTTGTGCCTAAGGCCCTACTTAGTCACCTCTCCTCTTTGTCCATATACCTAGAAAACCAGTGTCTTAAATTGTTGGCTCAGGGTGCTATGGCAGAATCCTCCAGTTCTTTTTTTTTAAAACAAGTTTATTGTTTTTAACATACAAGAGAAATATCATAACAATTTTATACAAGTAATTAAAATAGATATGATTATAACAATCAATAAAATAACCAAAGTATTTACAAAGACATCCACTACAATCAAATCAATTAATTAAACTAAAATATCATGCTATTGAAGTTAAGATTTTTTTAACAAGTTTTGTAAAGTATCCCATATAATATAATAAGATGTTTTTCTAGTAGTTCTTGATTTTATTGTCATCAATTCCATATGGCACACTATAGTCATAACATTTTTAAATTCATTGAACGAAGGAGGTGTATCTGAAATCCAATTTCTGGTTATTATTTTTCTAGCCACTGCTAGAATAGACCATAACAAGGGAAGCTTAACCTTTTAACACTTTGAGGTACAGGAGTGTTGAATAATATAAGAGATTTAGAAATAATGAAATTATCTGTAAAAAGAGCCTGCAAAAATCATTGATTGACTTCCAATATTCTTTCAATTTTATACAGTCATAAAACATATGAGCCCAGTCAGCATTAATTTCTACATTACATCTTTTACATAGATTATCTTTATTATTTATTTTATTCATCATCAAAGGTGTATAAAAGGATCTATGTAAAAATTTCCATGTAAAAAGTCTCCAGACAATGGAAGAAGTAGTTTTATAGGCAGATTCCAATATATATTGTTTATCTTGTTGATTTGGTGGGTCACCATTAATGGAAGCGAAATAATTCCAGTAGGTATCTACAATGTAAAAAGTTTCTTCTCTGATAATTTTATGTATGTATGAAAGCTTACCTTTATCAGAAACTTTATGTTGTAAATTTAATATCAAGTAATCAATCAGTGTTGGAATAGATTATTTAACTGTTATAGACATTAAATCAATTTTATTAATGAGATGTTGTCTAAAGGTCTGAACTTCTAACCAACAAGTTTCTCTCAGATCAAATTCTTGTTTTAGGAAGTCTAGATTTTTAACTTTATTATCAGATAGCAACTGATACCAGTACTTTAGATCATTATCTGTAGCTAAATGAGTTCCTTCAGAAGTAGATGACAAAAGCATACCTCGTGTATACATTATAGGGAATATAATAAAATTCCATTTCTTATATTTAGGGTGCATGAATACAAAATTACGATAACTAATAATAATGTTTAATGGATAACTAACTGTATATTTTGGTGTAATAGGTGAAGTACAAAATTCTTTTAGTAACCATAGCATGGAGTTATTTACAATCATATTTTTATGTGTTAAGGAGATTTTCACGAAGTGAATACTGATTAGTTCCCAGTAATCTTTCCATTTTGCAACATATGACTGATCTATTAACAAAGTAATAACTTTTATAATGAAGAGATAGTATATAAGTTAAAGTCTGGAAAAGAAATACCCCCTTGAGACCAGCTATTAGTATGTTTCTTTAATGCAATCCTAGGTCTGTTAGGTGCCCATAGGAAATTTAACATTAGCGTATTCAATTTCTTGATAATTATTTTTGTAGGTGGGAGTATTATTGATTGTATTAAGTATAATATCTTGGGGAATATTATCATTTTAATAATTGTAAGTCTCTCTTCCATAGTAAAAAACATATTATTCCAGGTATTGAAAAGATTTTGTATATTAAGAAGACAGGTATTATAATTATTATGTATAATAGATTTAATATCTTTAGTTAATATTATACCTAGATAAGTTATCTGACCTGAATTGGGTACATATTTACTAAAATCACTAATGAGAATTTTTTTTGTGTATATATAGGTAGTATTTTAGTTTTTTCTTCATTGAATATTAAACCAGAAATACTTTTAAAATTCATCATTTTATCAAATAGAGACTGTATAGAAGAATTAGATCCTGCTGATGTAATTAGAACATCATCTGCAAAAAGTTGAATTTTAGATGTATTTTCATCTATTTCAAATCCCTCTATATCAGTACTATTTCTGATCAGATTAGCCCAAGGCTCCATTATTAAAGTGAATAACAATGGAGAGAGTGGACACCCTTGTTTTGTACCTTTAAAAATGGGTATTTTTTGTGAGACATATGTTCCTATCTTAATGTAAGCCAATGCTCCTTTGTATAGATGCTCAATTAGATTTACAAATGCATCTGAGAAGTTTGTGCACTTCAGTAAGGTAAACAAGTAGTCCCAACTTACTGAATCAAATGCTGAACTTATATCAAGACTAATAAGTGTTAAATCTTTCTTTCTCCTATTTGCAAAATCAATTAATGTTAGAGTCCTCCTAATATTATCAAAAGTGTTTCTGTTTACAATGACGCCTGTCTGATCTATATCTATAATGCCTGGGATGATTGTCTTCAATCTATCAGCAAAAATACTCATAAACATTTTATAATCAACATTAAGTAATGAAATGGGTCGATATGAAGTACATCTAGTTGGGTCTTTATTGGGTTTTAAAATTGGCGAAATAAATGTGTATTGCCAGGATGGAGGGGTTATTAGCTCATTTTGGGCCAAAATAAAAACCTTATGTATTAATGAGTATGTACTTTTAGAAAGAATTTTATATATCTCTGGTATAATACCATCATTACCTGGTGCTTTGTTTGATTTAAGCTTGTTTATTTGTGTAACAACCTCTGTATATGAAATACTTTTATCCAATAGTTTAATCTGTTGTTTATTAAGTTTTTTATTCATGTTCGTAGTTATAAATTCCTTTATTTTATCTTTAGGTTCCATGTTAATGTTATTATGATTAATTCTGTGAAAGTGATTTCTAAATTCATCTAATATTTCTGGTAGACTAGAAACATTCTTCTTTTTCCTTAGAGAGAAAATTTCTTTGATATGATTTTGCTTATTCAACCTTTTTGTTTTGTTTTTAAGTCTATGTAAGTATTTGGGGCTTATTGAGTAAGGCAAAAACTTGTATTTCTCTAAAGTTATTTTAACTTTATGGGTTAAAATTTCTTTGTATTTCTCATTTAGTTTGTTTATTTCTTCAATGACTTTCTTGTCCATAATATTTTCTTTATTATTATGTTTCTAAGAGTCTAATTTACTTTGAATATCTAACAATTCCTTATCCCAAGATTTCCTTTTATTATTATACCATCTGATACTTTGTCCATATAGATATGATTTTAAAGCATCCCAAACATAAACAGTGGAAACTTCAGGAGTATTATTTATGTCTAAAAAATGTTGTACTTCTGAAAGTATATATTCTTTATAGTCTTTTAGTTGGGTTAAGTATGCTGGTATCCATTTGATCTGAACATTGTAAGTATTTTTTATCATGAACTCAAAAACAATTGAATTATGATCAGATATAGGACATGAAATGATTTTAGAGTTAATTAATTCTGTTACCATCTGGTTAGAAATAAAGACTCTATCTATTTTTGAATAAGTTTTATATCTGTTAGAAAAAAGGTGTATGGTAATGATTTTGAGTCTATCTGATTATTAATATCATTTAAATGATAAGAATTAACAAAATCCTTTAAATGTTTTGCATTAGATGTAATTTTCCTTTTTCCTATAGTAGTAGTATAATTTTCATGTAGGATACAATTAAAGTCACCTGCCAAAATAATATCTCCTATAGAAAATGATATGATCTTATCAAGATGGTATTTCACTGTATTAATACCAATTCCTGGTATCCAATATACATTGATTAATGTATAAGTCTTTCCATTAATTTGTATTGTAATCATACAAAACATTCCTTTATCATCACGATAAGTCTTAATAGTTTTAGGAATGGGCATACTTTTATTCCATAAAATAGCCACTCCTCTTTTTTTCTGCGTGTGCTCAGAACTAACCAATACTGTATATTTATTTGTGGCTAACTTATCAATATCTTTTTTCAGGAGATGTGTTTCTTGAAGGAATACTAAATTGGCCTTATGTAAATTAATGTATCTTATTAAGCTTGCCCTTTTACATGGGTTATTCAGTCCATTAATGTTTAAAGAAATTCCTTTTAGAGAAGTCATTTGACATTTTTAAAACATATAAAACTTATAATCAAAATAATTAACAAAATAAATAATGTTATACCTCCTCATTTAGGTGTACCTTTAAATATAGCTGTATTTATTGAATCTCTTATGGGATTTTGTATAAAATTCAATTTTGTTTGTAGTGACAATGAGCTTACAAAATGTATTGTGGATGTCAGAACTATATACACACAACAGTGAACAAAAGAAGATAATGTAAGGATTAAACCTTGCACCCAGCCTGGAGTTAAAAACTCCAACTTAGAGTAGCACATACTACTCAAGTTAACCCCCTACCCTAAGCAGCAGTACCTCAGCTACCACCTTATCAATTTAATACTAGTTATAATTAACTTAAATTAACAACTTTCAGTTAGATTATCTGGTAAGACAAAGCTATACATTTGATAAATCAGCATCATATAAACAAATAGAATCTTTTAAAAACAATTCATACTGCTATGTACATCTATTTAATATAATACATTTATAATCAAATAGCATTCAAATAAACTTGATATTAGGAACCAAGAAGAGAGAGAGAAATAAAATAAGTGAGAGAGGGAGAGAGAGAGAGAGAAAAAAAAAAAAAAAAGAGGGCATATCTACATATTAATTTATTCAAAGTTTGTAAAAATAAGTTCAGATGTTCATTTAAAATCAATAACTTAGGCTATTATGGTTCAGACATTACATATGTTAAGAGGTACCTATTTTCTGTCATAGAGATGCAGTTGACAGCTTCCAAAAGACTTTAAATTACTTGCATCAAAGCTTTTTTCTCATACTTATTATTGCCAGTAAAATAAAATATTATATCTATAGAAATGGTTATAAATCATACTGCATAGCTATGTAAATTCTCAGATATACTTGCATTATTGTGTAGAAAGCCATCTGTATTTTATATATCTGAACTGCTGCTTTAAAATATGTCACATGACATCTTCTTCTAAAATAGAGTCATAAAGATATTTATACTTGTCAGTCAGATAAATCAAATGAATTATAGCAATGTATATGTTTAAATCATAGGTTTTTACATACATTAATATTTTGCAGTCAAGTAAACTTTCAAAAAAATATGTATAAATGTTTCACTTTCTATGCCTTCTAAAATATCACATTTGCTTACTATGGGATACTGAATCATTTAAAATCATTATAACTTTCATATTTTATAAATTATAACATGAATAAATAAGTAGTTATAAAAAATAACTCACATTTAAATGTTATAGAGTTCATTTTCCATCGCAGAGTCGCATTTGCAGCAGTTCTACTTCCTGGTAGAGTGTTCTTCTTGAATCTGCGATGTGTCAGTGTGAATTCAGGGGTCAAAGTTCAAATTGACTGTATTCAGCTTCTCTGCGTGAATTCTGAGTGTTGAAGCTTTTAAAACAACTCAAGGACACTATTCACGAGGTAACCCACATCCCAAATTGTCTCCCTTAACATTCTGGCAGGAATTTTGATAAAAACAAGTGACTGACATTCATTTAGCAATATAAATGAAGCTAAACAGAGCAAAACCTTCGCAAAGTATTTTACATGTTATTACAGCCTCTATGAAAGTGAAACTAAGCCCACAGTTATTAATATGTAATAGAACTAATTATTTATGCCCCTATTCAATTTTTATACAAATCTTATTATTTACTGTATCAGTATGATCAAAAGCATGTGAATGTACTAATATGAAAGGAAATAGAGAGAGAGAGCATAAAAAAGAGAGTAGAAAATAAAAGAGAGTAAGAAAAAAGATTAAAAAAATGAAAAAGGAAACTATAAAAAGTATATACAGTGGAATGTTACTTGCTGTTTATATTAATAAAGATGGATATGAAACATATTATTTACTACTAATTAGTTCTAATTATTATTAATTAAAGCATGACAGATTATTTGTAGACAAGTATAAGCAATAGAACCAAGGAAGTATAATTAGCAATAGCATTTAAACAGCATATATACTTTTTTACAAGGAATAAATAAGTTATTATTCCATTTATCATATTTTCATTACACTTCTCTCTCTGCCCTCCCCCACCCCTTACTCAATGCATAATCTAAAAAGAATGTCATTATTTAAAATAAAAGAAAAGAAGAAAAAAAAATGTATCAAGTTACTAACCTTGGTTCTTTTTGTCAGAAAGAGAAACATATTGAATGATAGCTAGTTATTAGTTCCTCAGATATTTTGACTGATTTTGAAATCAAAACAGTTCTTTGTACACAGAAAATAACTTTGAATAAATCTTTTTCAGAATATTTGTGGCTTTCTGAAAATGCAGTAACTGTATTTAAAAAGATTAATAGTGAAGAAAAAAAGAGAGAGAGAAAAAAAAGAAAAAACATAGAACAAGTCATTTGTTTTTTAGTCTTTTTTTCTTTGAAGTCTTCCATGAAGCTTCTGTTGCCAACCTCTTTAATGAAGGACTAGCCCATTCCATTTCCTCTATTTTATCCAAAATCTTATTTTTTGTGATAAACAGCAATGCAGAGTCTAAGTCTTCAAAAGTTTTAGGGCCATCAGGAAGGAAGATTTTTAGCTTGGCAGGAAACAGAAGGTAGGTTTTAAACTGTGCTTTCTTAAGCTCCCTTATTAATGGCAGAAAAACTTTTCTTTTAGTTATTACCAAGGAAGAATAGTCATTGTCAAAACGTACAGTTGCCTCATTAATTTTAACAGGAGCTTTAGCCCAAGCAGATTTAAGTACCATCTCTTTATCAAAGGATGATAGAAATCTAACTATAACTGATCTAGGATACTTTTTGTTATATTAGCTATAGATCTATGGGCTCTTTTGATACCAAAAGAAAAAGCTTCTGGCAAGTCTAAAGTTTTAGGGAGCCATGTATTTAAAAAAGAAGTAATATTGTTACCTTCAATATTTTCTGGCAGTCCAAAAATCCTAATGTTATTGCGTCTAGATCTATTTTCCAGGTCATCAAGCTTTGTTTGTAGATGTGTATTTTGTTTCAGCAAAAACTCAATGTTGATTTCCTCTTCTTGGATTCTATTTTCCATGTCATTTACAGTCTCTTCTATGCCTGTAATCTGAGTCTTCTGTTGTTGCAAGTCTATATGTAATAAGTCCATTTGTTTTGTAGTTTTTTCTATGAAGGTATCTATTTTAGTATCCAGTTTATACATCTTGGCAGTAAGTTGCTGGATTGTAGATATCAGAGACTGAAGTTCTTTCTTGATGCTGGAATCTTGAGAATTTGTCTTACTGGAACTCATTTCAAACAGAAAAGCTGACAGAGAAATTTCCAAGGTGATTTCTGACAGGAATATTATTAAAATTTTCTTTCTTTTTTAGATATTATTGAAGAAATAGATATACCAAACGTATTTGGAAAGAAAATTACTTCATAAATTAATTTTTAAAGTAATTATTTCCTATCAGTGCAGTGAAATTGGTGGAGCTGAAGAAATCTGCTGCTATCCTGTGTTCATCCTTGGCCACGCCCCCAGAATCCTCCAGTTCTGAGGGCCAGTCATCTGCTAAAGAAAAGGCCAAAAAGGTCAGGCGCAATCTAGCTGCTGTCCAGCCTCTCCTGAATGTCTCTCTAGAAGCTGGTGAAAACCCTGAAGACATTTTGGTGCTTGCTTCAGATTTCTCTGCCATGGCCCCGTTGAAGACCGGCATAGATCTGGCTTCTTGCACATCTTTGGAGGCTTTTCAAATGGCTGTACCTGACATTGAGGGGGAATCTCATCTGATAATATCTGAGGGACTGAGGAGAATTCCGGTGATTTTAGTGAGGGAGATTTCTACAACTATTAAAGAGCTGTGTCAGGGGTATGACTCTCTGATTATGTTTCAAGCAGATGTCCCACAGAAGAAGAAACAAAAGATACAGCATATTTCCCCTGTTGTGAAGTATCCTCAATGTGAATGCAGCATATTTCCCCTGTTGTGAAGTATCCCCAGTGTGAATGCAGCATATTTCCGCTGTTGTGAAGTATCCCCAGTGTGAATGCAGCATATCTCCCCTGTTGTGAAGTAACCCCAGTGTGAATGCAGCATATTTCTCCTGTTCTGAAGTATCCCCAGTGTGAATGCAGCATATTTCCCCTGTTGTGAAGTATCTCCAGTGTGAATTCAGCGTATTTGCCCTGTTGTGAAGTATCCCCAGTGTGAATGCAGCATATTTGCCCTGTTGTGAAGTAACCCAGTGTGAATGCAGCATATTTCCCCTGTTCTGAAGTATCCCCAGTGTGAATGCAGCATATTTCCCCTGTTGTGAAGTATCCCCAGTGTGAATGCAGCATATTTCCCCTGTTGTAAAGTAACCCCAGTGTGAATGCAGCATATTTCCCCTGTTGTGAAGTAACCCCAATGTGAATACAGCATATTTCCCCTGTTGTGAAGTAACCCCAGTGTGAATGCAGCATATTTCCCCTGTTGTGAAGTAACCCCAGTGTGAATGCAGCATATTTCCTCTGTTGTGAAGTATCCCCAGTGTGAATGCACCATATTTCCCCTGTTGTGAAGTATCCCCAATGTGAATGCAGCATATTTCCCCTGTTGTGAAGTAACCCCAGTGTGAATGCAGCATATTTCACCTGTTGTGAAGTATCCCCAATGTGAATGCAGCATATTTCCCCTGTTGTGAAGTAACCCCAGTGTGAATGCAGCATATTTCCCCTGTTGTGAAGTATCCCCATTGTGAATCCAGCATAATTCCCCTATTGTGAAGTAACCCCAGTGTGAATGCAGCATATTTCCCCTGTTGTGAAGTAACCCCAGTGTGAATGCAGCATATTTCCCCTATTGTGAAGTAACCCCAGTGTAAATGCAGCATATTTCCCCTGTTGTGAAGTATCCCCAGTGTGAATGCAGCATATTTCCCCTGTTGTGAAGTAACCCCAGTGTGAATGCAGCATATTTTCCCTGTTGTGAAGTATCCCTGGTGTGAATGCAGCATATTTGCCCTATTGTGAAGTATCCCCAGTGTGAATGCAGTATATTTGCCCTGTTGTGAAGTAACCCCAGTGTGAATGCAGCATATTTGCCCTGTTGTGAAGTATCCCCAGTGTGAATGCAGCATATTTGCCCTGTTGTGAAGTATCCCCAGTGTGAATGCAGCATATTTGCCCTGTTGCGAAGTATCCCCAGTGTGAATGCAGCATATTTGCCCTGTTGTGAAGTAACCCCAGTGTGAATGCAGCATATTTCCCCTATTGTGAAGTAACCCCAGTGTGAATGCAGCATATTTCCCCTGTTGTGAAGTAACCCCAGTGTGAATGCAGCATATTTCCCCTGTTGTGAAGTATCCCCAGTGTGAATGCAGCATATTTCCCCTGTTGTGAAGTATCCCCAGTGTGAATGCAGCATATTTCCCCTGTTGTGAAGTAACCCCAGTGTGAATGCAGCATATTTTCCCTGTTGTGAAGTATCCCCAGTGTGAATGCAGCATATTTGCCCTATTGTGAAGTATCCCCAGTGTGAATGCAGTATATTTGCCTTGTTGTGAAGTAACCCCAGTGTGAATGCAGCATATTTGCCCTGTTGTGAAGTATCCCCAGTGTGAATGCAGCATATTTGCCCTGTTGTGAAGTATCCCCAGTGTGAATGCAGCATATTTGCCCTGTTGCGAAGTATCCCCAGTGTGAATGCAGCATATTTGCCCTGTTGTGAAGTAACCCCAGTGTGAATGCAGCATATTTCCCCTGTTGTAAAGTAACCCCAGTGTGAATGCAGCATATTTCCCCTGTTGTGAAGTAACCCCTGTGTGAATGCAGCATATTTCCCCTGTTGTGAAGTAACCCCAGTGTGAATGCAGCATATTTCCCCTGTTGTGAAGTAACCCCAGTGTGAATGCAGCATATTTCCCCTGTTGTGAAGTAACCCCAGTGTGAATGCAGCATATTTCCCCTGTTGTGAAGTAACCCCAGTGTGAATGCAGCATATTTCCCCTGTTGTGAAGAAACCCCAGTGTGAATGCAGCATATTTCCCCTGTTGTGAAGTATCCCCAGTGTGAATGAAGCATATTTCCCCTGTTGTGAAGTATGCCCAGTGTGAATGCAGTATATTTCCCCTGTTGTGAAGTATCCCCAGTGTGAATGCAGCATATGTCCCCTGTTGTGAAGTATCCCCAATGTGAATGCAGCATATTTCCCTTGTTGTGAAGTATCCCCAGTGTGAATGCAGCATATTTCCCCTGTTGTGAAGTATCCCCAGTGTGAATGCAGCATATTCCCCCTGTTGTGAAGTAACCCCAGTGTGAATGCAGCATATTTGCCCTGTTGAGAAGTATCACCAGTGTGAATGCAGCATATTCCCCCTGTTGTGAAATAACCCCAGTGTGAATGCAACATATTCGCCCTGTTGTGAAGTATCCCCAGTGTGAATGCAGCATATTTTCCCTGTTGTGAAGTATCCCCAGTGTGAATGCAGCATATTTCCCCTGTAGTGAAGTACCCCCAGTGTGAATGCAGCATATTTCCCCTGTTGTGAAGTATGCCCAGTGTGAATGCTCCCCAGTGTAAATGCAGCATATTTCCCCTGTTGTGAAGTATCCCCAGTGTCAATGCAGCATATTTTCTCTGTTGTGAAGTAACCCCAGTGTGAATGCAGCATATTTACCCTGTTGTGAAGTAATCCCAGTGTGAATGCAGAATATTTCCCCTGTTGTGAAGTATCCCCAGTGTGAATGCAGCATATTTCCCCTGTTGTGAAGTATCCCCAGTGTGAATGCAATATATTTCCCCTGTTGTGAAGTATCCCCAGTGTGAATGCAGCATATGTCCCCTGTTGTGAAGTATCCCCAGTGTGAATGCAGCATATTTCCCCTGTTGTGAAGTATCCCCAGTGTGAATGCAGCATATTTCCCATGTTGTGAAGTATCCCCAGTGTGAATGCAGCATATTCTCCCTGTTGTGAAGTAACCCCAGTGTGAATGCAGCATATTTGCCCTGTTGAGAAGTATCCCCAGTGTGAATGCAGCATATTCCCCCGTTGTGAAGTAACCTCAGTGTGAATCCAACATATTTGCCCTGTTGTGAAGTATCCCCAGTGTGAATACAGCATATTTCCCCTCTTGTGAAGTATCCCCAGTGTGAATGCAGCATATTTCCCCTGTTGTGAAGTACCCCCAGTGTGAATGCAGCATATTTGCCCTGTTGTGAAGTATCCCCAGTGTGAATGCAGCATATTTCCCCTGTTGTGAAGTAACCCCAGTGTGAATGCAGCATATTTCCCCTGTTGTGAAGTAACCCCAGTGTGAATGCAGCATATTTCCCCTGTTGTGAAGTATCCTCTATGTGAATGCAGCATATTTGCCCTGTTGTGAAGTAACCCCAGTGTGAATGCAGCATATTTGCCCTGTTGTGAAGTATCCCCAGTGTGAATGCAGCATATTTCCCCTGTTGTGAAGTAACCCCAGTGTGAATGCAGCATATTTCCCCTGTTGTGAAGTAACCCCAGTGTGAATGCAGCATATTTCCCCTGTTGTGAAGTATCCCCAGTGTGAATGCAGCATATTTCCGCTGTTGTGAAGTATCCCCAATGTGAATGCAGCATATTTCCGCTGTTGTGAAGTATCCCCAGTGTGAATGCAGCATATTTCCCCTGTTGTGAAGTAACCCCAGTGTGAATGCAGCATATTTCCCCTGTTCTGAAGTGTCCCCAGTGTGAATGCAGCATATTTCCCCTGTTGTGAAGTATCCCCAGTGTGAATTCAGCATATTTGCCCTGTTGTGAAGTATCCCCAGTGTGAATGCAGCATATTTGCCCTATTGTGAAGTAACCCCAGTGTGAATGCAGCATATTTCCCCTGTTCTGAAGTATCCCCAGTGTGAATGCAGCATATTTCCCCTGTTGTGAAGCATCCCCAGTGTGAATGCAGCATATTTCCCCTGTTGTGAAGTAACCCCAGTGTGAATGCAGCATATTTTCCCTGTTGTGAAGTAACCCCATTGTGAATACAGCATATTTTCCCTGTTGTGAAGTAACCCCAGTGTGAATGCAGCATATTTCCCCTGTTGTAAAGTAACCCCAGTGTGAATGCAACATATTTCCTCTGTTGTGAAGTATCCCCAGTGTGAATGCAGCATATTTCCCCTGTTGTGAAGTATCTCCAATGTGAATGCATCATATTTCCCCTGTTGTGAAGTAACCCCAGTGTGAATGCAGCATATTTCACCTGTTGTGAAGTATCCCCAATGTGAATGCAGCATATTTCCCCTGTTCTGAAGTATCCCCAGTGTGAATGCAGCATATTTCCCCTGTTGTGAAGTATCCCCAGTGTGAATGCAGCATATTTCCCCTGTTGTGAAGTAACCCCAGTGTGAATGCAGCATATTTTCCCTGTTGTGAAGTAACCCCATTGTGAATACAGCATATTTCCCCTGTTGTGAAGTAACCCCAGTGTGAATGCAGCACATTTCCCCTGTTGTAAAGTAACCCCAGTGTGAATGCAACATATTTCCTCTGTTGTGAAGTATCCCCAGTGTGAATGCAGCATATTTCCCCTGTTGTGAAGTATCTCCAATGTGAATGCATCATATTTCCCCTGTTGTGAAGTAACCCCAGTGTGAATGCAGCATATTTCACCTGTTGTGAAGTATCCCCAATGTGAATGCAGCATATTTCCCCTGTTGTGAAGTAACCCCAGTGTGAATGCAGCATATTTCCCCTGTTGTGAAGTATCCCCATTGTGAATGCAGCATATTTCTCCTATTGTGAAGTAACCCCAGTGTGAATGCAGCATATTTCCCCTGTTGTGAAGTAACCCCAGTGTGAATGCAGCATATTTCCCCTATTGTGAAGTAACCCCAGTGTGAATGCAGCATATTTGCCCTGTTGTGAAGTATCCCCAGTGTGAATGCAGCATATTTCCCCTGTTGTGAAGTATCCCCAATGCGAATGCAGCATATTTCCCCTGTTGTGAAGTAACCCCAGTGTGAATGCAGCATATTTTCCCTGTTGTGAAGTATCCCCGGTGTGAATGCAGCATATTTGCCCTATTGTGAAGTATCCCCAGTGTGAATGTAGCATATTTGCCCTGTTGTGAAGTAACCCCAGTGTGAATGCAGCATATTTGCCCTGTTGTGAAATATCCCCAGTGTGAATGCAGCATATTTGCCCTGTTGTGAAGTATCCCCAGTGTGAATGCAGCATATTTGCCCTGTTGCGAAGTATCCCCAGTGTGAATGCAGCATATTTGTCCTCTTGTGAAGTAACCCCAGTGTGAATGCGGCATATTTCCCCTGTTGTAAAGTAACCCCAGTGTGAATGCAGCATATTTCCCCTGTTGTGAAGTAACCCCAGTGTGAATGCAGCATATTTCCCCTGCTGTGAAGTAACCCCAGTGTAAATGCAGCATATTTCCCCTGTTGTGAAGTAACCCCAGTGTGAATGCAGCATATTTCCCCTGTTGTGAAGTAACCCCAGTGTGAATGCAGCATATTTCCCCTGTTGTGAAGTAACCCCAGTGTGAATGCAGCATATTTCCCCTGTTGTGAAGTAACCCCAGTGTGAATGCAGCATATTTCCCCTGTTGTGAAGTAACCCCAGTGTGAATGCAGCATATTTCCCCTGTTGTGAAGTATCCCCAGTGTGAATGCAGTATATTTCCCCTGTTGTGAAGTATCCCCAGTGTGAATGCAGCATATGTCCCCTGTTGTGAAGTATCCCCAATGTGAATGCAGCATATTTCCCCTGTTGTGAAGTATCCCCAGTGTGAATGCAGCATATTTCCCCTGTTGTGAAGTATCCCCAGTGTGAATGCAGCATATTCTCCCTGTTGTGAAGTAACCCCAGTGTGAATGCAGCGTATTTGCCCTGTTGAGAAGTATCCCCAGTGTGAATGCAGCATATTCCCCCTGTTGTGAAGTAACCTCAGTGTGAATGCAACATGTTTGCCCTGTTGTGAGGTATCCCCAGTGTGAATGCAGCATATTTCCCCTCTTGTGAACTATCCCCAGTGTGAATGCAGCATATTTCCCCTGTTGTGAAGTACCCCCAGTGTGAATGCAGCATATTTCCCCTGTTGTGAAGTATCCCCAGGGTGAATGCTCCCCAGTGTAAATGCAGCATATTTCCCCTGTTGTGAAGTATCCCCAGTGTGAATGCGGCATATTTCCCCTGTTGTGAAGTAACCCCAGTGTGAATGCAGCATATTTCCCCTGTTGTGAAGTAACCCCAGTGTGAATGCGGCATATTTGCCCTGTTGTGAAGTAACCCCAGTGTGAATGCGGCATATTTGCCCTGTTGTGAAGTAACCCCAGTGTGAATGCAGCATATTTCCCCTGTTGTGAAGTAACCCCAGTGTGAATGCAGCATATTTCCCCTGTTGTGGAGTAACCCCAGTGTGAATGCAGCATATTTCCCCTGTTGTGAAGTAACCCCAGTGTGAATACAGCATATTTTCCCTGTTGTGAAGTAACCCCAGTGTGAATGCAACATATTTCCCCTGTTGTGAAGTAACCCCAGTGTGAATACAGCATATTTTCCCTGTTGTGTAGTAACCCCAGTGTGAATGCAGCATATTTGCCCTGTTGTGAAGTATACCCAGTGTGAATGCAGCATATTTCCCGTGTTGTGTAGTAACCCCAGTGTGAATGCAGCATATTTCCCCTCGTGACGTATCCCCAGTGTGAATGCAGCACATTTCCCCTGTTGTGAAGTAACCCCAGTGTGAATGCAGCATATTCCCCCTGTTTTGAAGTAACCCTAGTGTGAATTCAGCATATTTCCGATGTTGTGAAGTATCCCCAGTGTGAATGCAGCATATTTGCCCTTTTGTGAAGTATCCCCAGTCTGAATGCAGCATATTTCCCCTGTTGTGAAGTAACCCCAGTGTGAATGCAGCATATTTACCCTGTTATGAAGTATCCCCAGTGTGAATGCAGCATATTTCCCCTGTTGTGAAGTAACCCCAGTGTGAATGCAGCATATTTGCCCTTTTGTGAAGTATCCCCAGTGTGAATGCAGCATATTTGCCCTGTTGCGAAGTATTCCCAGTGTGAATGCAGCATATTCCCCATGTTGTGAAGTAACCCCAGTGTGAATGCAGCATATTTGCCCTGTTGTGAAGTATCCCCAGTGTGAATGCAGCATATTTCCCCTGTTGTGAAGTATCCCCAGTGTGAATGCAGCATATTTGCCCTGTTGTGAAGTAACCCCAGTGTGAATGCAGCATATTTCCCCTGTTGTGAAGTATCCGCAGTGTGAATGCAGCATATTTCCCCTGTTATGAAGTAACCCCAGTGTGAATGTAGCATATTTGCCATGTTGTGAAGTATCCCCAGTGTGAATGCAGCATATTTCCCCTGTTGTGAAGTATTCCCAATGTGAATGCAGCATATTTCCCCTGTTGTGAAGTATCTCCAGTGTGAATGCAGCATATTCCCCCTGTTGTGAAGTAACCTCAGTGTGAATGCAGCATATTTGCCCTGTTGTGAAGTATCCCCAGTGTGAATGCAGCATATTTCCCCTGTTGTGAAGTATCCCCAGTGTGAATGCAGCATATTTGCCCTGTTGTGAAGTAACCCCAGTGTGAATGCAGAATATTTGCCCTGTTGTGAAGTATCCTCAGTGTGAATGCAGCATATTTCCCCTGTTGTGAAGTAACCCCAGTGTGAATGTAGCATATTTCCCCTGTTGTGAAGTAACCCCAGTGTGAATGCAGCATATTTGCCTTGTTGTGAAGTAACCCCAGTGTGAATGCAGCATGTTTCCCCTGTTGTGAAGTATCCCCAGTGTGAATGCAGCATATTTCCCCTGTTGTGAAGTATCCCCAGTGTGAATGCAGCATATTTCCCCTGTTGTGAAGTAACCCCAGTGTGAATGCAGCATATTTCCCCTGTTGTGAAGTAACCCCAGTGTGAATGCAGCATATTTCCCCTGTTGTGAATAACCCCAGTGTGAATGCAGCATATTTCCCCTATTATGAAGTATCCCCAGTGTGAATGCAGCACATTTCCCCTGTTTTGAAGTTTCCCCAGTGTGAATGCAGCATATTTCCCCGTTTGTGAAGTATCCCCAGTGTGAATGCAGCATATCTCCCCTGTTGTGAAGTAACCCCAATGTGGATGCAACATATTTCCCCTGTTGTGAAGTAACCCCAGTGTAAATGCAGCATATTTCCCCTGTTGTGAAGTATCCCCAGTGTGAATGCAGTATATTTCCCGTGTTGTGTAGTAACCCCAGTGTGAATGCAGCATATTTCCCCTCTTGTGACATATCCCCAGTGTGAATGCAGCATATTTCCCCTGTTGTGAAGTATCCCCAGTGTGAATGCAGCATATTCTCCGTGTTGTGAAGTAACCCTAGTGTGAATGCAGCATATTTCCCCTGTTGTGAAGTATCCCCAGTGTGAATGCAGCATATTTCTACTGTTGTGAAGTATCCCCAGTGTGAGTGCAGCATATTTGCCCTTTTGTGAAGTATCCCCAGTGTGAATGCAGCATATTTGCCCTGTTGCGAAGTATCCCCAGTGTGAATGCAGCATATTCCCGATGTTGTGAAGTATCACTAGTGTGAATGCAGAATATTTCCCCTGTTGTGAAGTATCCCCAGTGTGAATGCAGCATGTTTCTCCTGTTGTGAAGTATCCCCAGTGTGAATGCAGCATATTTGCCCTGTTGTGAAGTAACCCTAGTGTGAATGCAGCATATTTGCCCTGTTGTGAAGTATCCCCAGTGTGAATGCAGCATATTTGCCCTGTTGTGAAGTATCCCCAGTGTGAATGCAGCATATTTCCCCTGTTGTGAAGTAACCCCAGTGTGAATGTAGCATATTTCCCCTGTTGTGAAGTATCCCCAGTGTGAAAGCAGCATATTTCCCTTGTTGTGAAGTAACCCCAGTGTGAATGCAGCATATTTCTCCTGTTGTGAAGTAACCCCAGTGTGAATGCAGCATATTTGCCCTGTTGTGAAGTAACCCCAGTGTGAATGCAGCATATTTCCCCTGTTGTGAAGTATCCCCATTGTGAATGCAGCATATTTGCCCTGTTGTGAAGTAACCCCAGTGTGAATGCAGCATATGTGCCCTGTTGTGAAGTATCCCCTGTTGTGAAGTATCCCCAGTGTGAATGCAGCATATTTCCCCTGTTGTGAAGTTACCCCAGTGTGAATGCAGCATATTTCCCATGTTGTGAAGTAACCCCAGTGTGAATGTAGCATATTTCCCCTGTTGTGAAGTATCCCCAGTGTGAATGCAGTATATTTTCCCTGTTGTGAAGTATCCCCAGTGTGAATGCAGCATATTTCCCCTGTTGTGAAGTATCCCCTGTGTGAATGCAGCACATCTACCCTGTTGTGAAGTAACCCCAGTGTGAATGCAGCATATTTGCCCTGTTGTGAAGTAACCCCAGTGTGAATGGTGGGATTTCACTCGGGGTTTATTTAATGCTCTTATTTCCTTAAGCCACGTTAAGGGGTCTCTTTTCCTGCTCCCCCTGGTCTTCCACTCTACTCAAGAGAATTAGGGAATTGGATTCCTCAGATGGGGATCTGGAGTCAGGGGAAGAATCCCTAGCTTATTCTTCCCAGATCCCTTCCCCTTTTGTACCATGGTTCAGAGGAGGAGGATTCCTTAAGCCCAGACTCCCCTTTGGAAGAACTCTCCTTTTGGGGATATTTTTGGCCACATGATGAATTATTTTAAGTGGTATTGTTCCCAGGTCTCTGATATTCAAAAAAGGTATATGAGCTTCTACAGATGGAGTCTCCTAAACCATCTGCTGTCCCTCCTGTTTTGCCATCCTTTTTACATACCTTTTCTGCAACTTCTGTAGCTGCTGACTCTCAGCCGCCTGCACCAAAAAAGTTGGATAGGGTCTACAAGGTACTTGACAAGTATACATTTCTTAATAAATGCCATTCTGTAGTGTCAGTTTCTTCTGACATGCCATCCAAGTTATTGCCCTTTACCAAGCTGTTACCTTCTCATAAGGATAATAGGTCCATGGAGAGGTTGGAAAACAAAGTTTGCACTGTTGCTACCCTGTCCTTTAGGGCCATTAACTGCCAGACTCGTATTACCAGGTGTGTTTTAGCTGTCGTTTCTTAGATTTCTAACGTGGTTTCTGACCTTCCTGACTGTGAGGGGAAGGCTTTGGCCCTTTCCCTGCTGGGCTCCACTTCATACTGTTGACATTCAGTCAAATGCAGCTGATGCTTCTTCCATGGCTGCTGCCTTTGGTTTAGTTAGGAGGTGTTATTCTTGCCTTCCTCTTAATGCTTTGCCTGATGACATGAAGGCCAGACTTTTGGATGCTCCTTTGTATAACAAATGTCCTTCAGGATCTGCTTATAATGATCTTTTCAAGTCCCTCCAAGACAAGGGCAAAGCCTTACAGGAGCTGAAACATAGTTTTGTATCTCCTATTCCTAAGTTTCAGAGAAACTATCCTTTCAAGTCTGCCTTTGTTTGTAGACAGTATTGCCCTTCTCCTAAAGGTAAGAAGGGTTCTAGGTGTGTTCCCCCTGATAGCTCTACTCTGACGACTGCCTGCCAGAAAACTTATTTTCAGGGCAAGCCTGGTTCTGTTCGTTGGTTTGCTTCCCGCTCCCCTCAGCCAAGTTCCCTTGTCTGTTTACCATTCCCTGTCTTTTCCAAATTGACTACTAATCCCTTCAGACTCTTGGGTTCTGTCCATTATCTGTCAGGGATATTTCATGGCTTGGAAGTCCCTTCCTCCCTTTTCAGGTATTTCTCAACCTCCTTCAGAACAGTTTTCTCTTTTCTCAGAGGTTCTTCGCTCTCTGTCTTGTATCAGACTGTGCCTCCCACCCAGGTGGGGAAGGGTTTTTATTCCAGAATGTTTTTGGTCCCACGAAAGGAGGGTACATGGAGACCAGTTCTGAATCTTTCCCTGCTAAACACTTTTCTCAAGCTTCCATCCTTTTGGATGTTATCCCTTCAGAAATCATTTCCTGTTTTTATTCCTCAGGCCTTTCTAGTGTCTCTGGATCTCATGGATGCATACCTTCACATCCCCATCCAGCCTTTTTCAGGAAAGTTTTACATTTCTCTCTCTTTTCCATGCATTTTCATTTCACTCCAAAGAAAACTCGTAAACACATACAAACTAAAAACCACAAAAAGGACCTGACTGCTGTAAATAATGTAAATTTATTCTTCAGGAGTAAAACTTAGCACTTTTGTCCAGTCACCTTTAATGAACTTCTTCAGACATAAAACAATATTTGTCCTTACTTTAAATATCCCGCTCACATTTTAGCATTTCTGTCAAACTAGTACACCCCCCCACTTATCGTTAAAGGAACATTGCATTATTTCACCATGGTTCATAGATGCAGTAAAATAGGATGAAGCACCTTTTAAAAAACATCTCCACCTTCAATAAATGCAAAGAACAGTTATAATGAACATCAAAAATGAAGAAGGTTAAAAGATAAGTAGATTATATATATATATATATATATATATATATATATATATATATATATATATAAAAGTCATAAGTGTTAATTTAAGATTGTTAAAAATTGAACATTAAAATTAAAAAAAAATTGAAGCTATTTTTATTTTAAAGTTCAGTACTTTATGTTCCCATTAGGTCTTAATATAGATTGTAATTGTAGAGTATTAATTTAAGGTGTATTTTTTATTGGTTGATTGTTTTATTGATGGGTGTATTTAAATGTGCTAGTTGGTATGTTTTTTAGTACTCCTTGAAGGCTGTGTTTTAGCTATTTTTTTGAGTGGTTCCTGCCTGTGGTTTTTGAATTTCCTCTGTTCTGTTTGAGAATCCCAAGTCCTCTGGCTTGGAAAATGGACAACCCTGTCATTTCCTTAGAAGGGGATGTTTCTGTATACGTCCTCCTCCCCTTCTACTGCTGCTACAAGTTCTTCACAAGATCAGGCAGGGTTCCCCAAAATCTTGCTGGTGACTCCCTTTTGGCACAGACAGCATTTGTTCACCCTTCTTTCTCACTTGGCCAGGGGCAATCACCACATCTTATCTCACTGGGTGGACCTTCTCACACAAGACATGGGATCTTTTGTCCATCCTCACCTGTCCACTCTTCAACTGACACTGTGGGTGATAGAGTTTTGATACCTGTTAGGCATCTCTTTTCTGAGGACATGCTCCAGGTTCTGCAGGAGGCCAGGAAACCTACTACCAGACAATCTTTTATGTCCAAATGGAAGCAATTTTCTGTCAGGTGCCTGGCTTGACAAAAGGATCCTTTGTCTGTGGAGGTTTCTGTGTTTCTCTCTCTTATTTGTGTGGTCTCTTACATGCTGAGTTGACATATTCTGCAGTTAAAGCTCGCCTGTCAGCAATTTCTGCTTCTCTACCCTTGAATCCTCCTTTGGCCTCTAGATTTGAGGTCAAGCAATTTCTTAAAGGCATCCATCTTGTCAGGCTTCTTAGGAAGCCTATTCAGTCTTCCTGGGACCTCAGTTTTATATTTGAAAAATTGTCTCTGCCTCGTTTTGAGCCTGCTTTGTCAGCTTCCTTACAACATTGTACTTGGAAGACTGTTCTCCTTTTAGCTCTCACTTCAGCCAAAAGAGTTTCTGAACATCAGACTCACCTGGCCATTCTTCCATTCTTAGTTTCCCGTAGAGACAGGGTGCCTCTTCATACTAATCCTCCTTTTGTGCCTAAGGTGGTCAGTGAGGTGTCCCTTATTCAGTCCCTTCATCTTCATTTGTTTTTTCCTTCTCCACAGTCTGCCAGTGAGAAGGTTCTTCACAGTGTGGATTTGCATAGAGTTCAGATATTTGAATAAAACTAAAGTTATTCTCAGATCTGAGCAGCTTTTTGTTTCCTTTCATCTCAGGACTTTGGATTTGTCTGTTTCCAAGCAAACCATCTCCTCCTGGATTTCTAAGGCCATTTCCTCTTGTTATCCTTTTCACAGCAAATGTCTTTCTTAGTCTGTGAAGGCACATTCTGCTAGGGCAGTTGCCTCGTCTGGTGCCTTTTTCAAGGGTGTGGATACCAGCTCCATCCTTGAGGCTGTTAATCGGCCCTTTCTTCATTCTTTCACTAAGCAATGCACGTTGGGTATTATGTCCAGTGCTGGAGCAGGTTTTCCCAGGGCTGTTCTGCATGGGTTTGTGGAGGGTTTCTCTATGCCTCCATCCTCATAGGCTTCCTCTTTACCCTTGTACTGTCCCTTAGGTGAAGAATAAGGAGAGTGGCCTAATGGTTAAGGTGTTTTCCTTACAAACACAATGTACAGGGTTTGAGTCCCACAGGGGATAATTAGCTAGGCTTAAAATGGCTCACAATGGCAGTTAGCCTAGTACTAATCTGTGAACCTATGAACCTATGAATGCTGCAACAGTGATACGGAAGGACATAGAACAGCTGTGTAAAATCTTAACAGAACAGCAGGTGTCCTTCTCTTCATTGTTGCAGTTTTAGCTCATAGGTTGATACTAGGCTATCTGCCCTAGGGCATTTATAATCCTAGCCAGAGTGTGTTTGGCTTTCGCCACCCTTTTAGATTAGTTGACTGTGCCTCTGTATCGTAGGTCACAGAAGATAGCCCTTTTAAGGTTAGTTTACTGTGCCTCTGTCTAGTAGGGACACAGAAGAAATCCCAGGGGTAAACCTATGATCTCTCATCCATTCGTCAAGATTTCTCTTGAAGAGGGTCAGTGAGGAGCTATGCCTAACATGGATTGGGATTTTGTACCAGAGTGAGGGGAGCCTCTGGGATATGAATCTGTCCCTCCAGGATGTCTTATTTATTTCTGTGCTGAGGTTTAAGTCCCTGGAGTGTGTAGCTCTAAGGGATTTGGATTTCCTGAGGTGAAGCATGTCCATTAATTCTGGGCTCCCTCCCTCCTTCTCGCTCTGTTCTGTCTCTTGCCCTGATTTCTGTTCCCCTCCTGGCTGACGGGCCCTTCTTTATTTTTCTTTCTGGACACACATGTTCCTCTTTATCCCTGAGTGTATTTTGTTCCTCCTGGTGCATTTTAATTTCTGAGTGTGTCCGTAGGTCACCTTTATGCCCTGCGTCTTGTGTGGGGAACATACATGAAATGTATAGTGCCTATAAGAGCTGAAAGCTTTGGTATACATGCCAGATGGGCTACCCTAGGCAGGAGATCCATTAGGTAAAACATAGTGAAACAGTGAAGAGAAGGATGTCTACTGTTATAGTAAGGTTTTGCACAACTGTTCTTTCCCAGTCACACCTCCAACATTTTATCTACCTAATGAAAAATTCTGTAGAGTTTTCTTGGGGTGTAAAAGTACCTATGTAAACACCCCAAATTAAAAATCCTAAATCTTCTAGAATTTGTTGCATATTTGGGAGCCTGTCTTCCCTTGTGAATTGCTTATCCAATCTCTCTTCCCTATCTTTTCTAACCTCCTCTGATTGGTTCCTGTAGTTATAGTGCAATATTTTATATAGCCTACTAATTTTACGTTTTTAACAGCAGCTTCTTTTCTAGATTCCACGGGAGACTCTGCCAGAGCAGGTCTTTCACTTAGAATTCCCCGATCCCTTTCTCATTGCTTACACTCTGGTGTCAATCCCTGTTAGGGAAGTCAGTCTCTAGCCTGTAATCCGAATTTTCTTGGCTTCATCCCATTTTATTCCCGTTCCCTCTCTAGTTATTTGCTCCCAATACCTTGGATCCTTTGCAGGTTTTGTCTGGTAAATTCCAGACCCCCGCTTGTCTATTCTCTGTACCCCTAATTGCAGTCGTCCGTATCAACAATCTCCTTTCTCCATTCCTGTGTTGGCTTAGTTCTTAGAATAGCCTCTGTTGCTTTAGGAATATAATATTCTGTATGGCTGCTGTTATTCTCCTTAAGGTTTTGCATCCAGAATCCCTGGCACCTTACTTATTGAATTTTCCCGCATTTCATCATCATCCCTTTCCACTTTGAATTAAAGCTTTTTGCTTGTGTTATGTATAATGTGTAGTCTAGAGTACCCCTTCAAATCAGGTACTCCTAAACCGCTTTGCTTTATTGGAAGAGTCAACGTATTCCACTTAACTCTTGCCCTCTTCCCCTCCCAGATACATTCCTTCAACTCTTTATTAATTATTGTCCACAACTTCTCCTTTGGTTGTTAAATATATGTCTGATCTGTATATAAAAGTAAAGGAACTAAAAACATTTTCACTGCTTGTATCTTGTTATCCAGATCCATAAAAAGAGCTTCCACTTTCTCAGTTCATAGGTTGGTACTAGGCTGTCAGCCCTAGGGCCTATACAAGCCTAGCCATAACAATTCCCTGGCTATTTCTTCCCACACTATTTACTTCCCTGGACCCCTGTCTAGCAGGGCGACTGACGTGATCCCCGGGGTGAATTTCCTTTCTCCCATCCAATCATCAAGGTTCCTTTTGAAGAGGGCCAAAGAGGCACTCTGCTTGACATATATGGGCAATCTATTCCAGAGTCTGGGGGGTCTCTGGGTCAGGAACCTATCCCTCCAGCATGTTTTGTTTATTGTGATGACAAGGTTTAGATCCCTGGAGCGTGTGGCTCCGAGGGATTGGGATTTCTTTAAGTGTAGCATGTCCAGCAGCTCTGGGCTTGACATGGCCTTGTATGTTAAGCAGAGATCGCCTCTGAGTAGACGATATGCGACAGAGTATAGATGGAGTTTTATAAGGCAGTCAACGTAGGGCATCTGAGTAGGGATCTTTAATTTCCTGCTCAACCCCTCAGCTGCTGTGCTTCCCTGGCTCCAGCGTCCGCACCCAAGTACTTGGGCCCCTGCCCACCCTTACCTAACCTCCTGAAAATTCCCTCCTGAACTCTCTGGCCAAGAACCGGCTCCAGCGACCTATTAATCCAAAACTATAAGGCCTCACAGTTCCCAGAGTTCTCCTACTATAAGGATTCAAGAAAATTGGGCCCCTGCCCACCCTTACCTAACCTCCTGAAAATTCCCTCCTGAACTCTCTGGCCAAGAACCGGCTCCAGCGACCTATTAATCCAAAACTATAAGGCCTCACAGTTCCCAGAGTTCTCCTACTATAAGGATTCAAGAAACTTGGGCCCCTGCCCTAACCTCTTGAAAATTCCCTCCTGAACTCTCTGGCCAAGAACCAGCTCCAGCGACCTATTATTCCAAGACTATAAGGCCTCACAGTTCCCAGAGTTCTCCTACTATAAGGATTCAAGAAAATTGGGCCCCTGCCCACCCTTACCTAACCTCCTGAAAATTCCCTCCTGAACTCTCTGGCCAAGAACCGGCTCCAGCGACCTATTAATCCAAAACTATAAGGCCTCACAGTTCCCAGAGTTCTCCTACTATAAGGATTCAAGAAAGTATGTGTTCTGTTGTAACTCTGTGCTGTTATTAGTTGATTCTACTAGGTCGCAGTACGCTGCCCCGCCAGACTAGCCAGCAGCCTCCATCCCCCCCTTCACTACTGCTTGCACTCCTAGCTCTCCCCATATTTCAACCCCCTTCTCTGCTGCTTCAGTTCTCCCTGTATTTCTTACTGCCTTTCCTGAACCTCGATAGCTCCCTTCCTGATTCTCCCCTTGGGGTCTCTACTGCCCCGACTGTCTGACCACTAGGTGGAGCTACACTACCTTCTTACTTTTCCCTCTCCTTCTTATCTCCCCTACTACAGCCCTCTAACATCCTTTCCTCTGCTCTCTCCCTCTCTACTGTCCAGGACTCCCAGCCATTCTTTACTTTATACTCAGCCTTCCTCTATTCCCCTCTCTGAAGTCTCTTCCTTCTCCCTCTATCTTTCTCCTTTGCATCAACCCTCTAACTCCTCTTCTCTGCACATCTCACTACCCTTCCTCCTCTCTCCTTCACTTACCTTACCTATTTTTACATTCTCTGCTAAACTTGCTAAACTTACCTTCTGACTACTCACTCGTTACTGATTGTCTTCCTCACTTTCTCCTCCTCAGGCTCTTCCCGCTCAATTTCCGGCTTGTATCTGCTCTCTCTATCCACTCTCCTTCCCCCTTGCCCTCTCTCTCCCCCTTCTCTGCCCACTTCCTCTAATACTCTTTATAGCTTCCATTCACTAACGGACGCCATCTTTAATTCCCTACTCAACCCCTCAGCTGCTGTGCTTCCCTGACTCCAGCGTCCGCACCCAAGTAGTAAGTTAATGGCTTAATGCTTAACTGAATTACAGGACTGTTCATTGTTTATTTTCTGCTGATTGAATGTCTTTTAAATGACTTTAAATGACATTTTTGTACTGGTTTTCTCCCATCTGCACTCGCCATTTGGTCGATTTATTTTCAGCTGTTTGAATGTCTTTAAAATGTCTTTTACATGACTTTAAATGACTTTTTTGTACTTGTTTTCTCCTATTTGTACTCGCCATTTGGTTGGAGCTTTGCTCGCCAAACTGGTGTCTTATCTGCTAGGGACTTGTTTGTTTGTTTGCTGTTGTCTATTTTTATTTTCTTCAACGAAGTTATTCTAACATCCATTTAACAGTTTTGCTACCTGTTTAGCAGCAGTAGTTGATATTGTTGACTTAATTCTGGGCTAGTCGCTGAGGGTTCCAACCTGTTTGCTCCCATCTGCACTCGCCATTTGGTCGGAAGCGTTGCTCGCCAAACTGGCGCCTTATCTGCCAGGGACTTGTTTGTTTGCTGTCGTTTATATTTTTTCACAGAAGTTTTTCTAACTTCAGTCTAACAGTCTTGCTACCTGCATAGCAGCGGTAGCTGATACTGTTGACTTAATTCTGGGCTAGTCGCTGAGGGTTCCAACCTATATAATCCATATTAGATTAGCATTGATAAAAATATAAGGCAGCGTAAATCCTAGTTTCAGCGTGCTGCATGTCGGCTCTGCCGTAACTATTTGGAGTTTGCTTTAATCATTTAACTAACTCAGTGCTAGTCGCCCAGCACTCAAGGAAAGCCTCCAATACACTTTCTTTCCTAAGAATAGCTATTGGCAGTGTGCTTAACTGTTGGGGCTGCTTTATTTTAACTAGCTCTGTGCTAGTCACACAGTATTTCTAATCAATGTAGACTCTAAATGATGTGTATAGCTAGTTGCACAGTATTTCCAACCAATGTAGCCTCTAAGTGCTTGTTTATGTAACCCTTGGCTGTGTTGACTGTATGGGGCTTTACTTTTAGCTGAATTCATGCTTGTTGCACAGTATTCAAACAAATGCTGCCTATAAATGTTTGTTTCTTTCGTGAAGCTCTCTGCTGTAATTCAACTGTTTGGGCTT
Source organism: Protopterus annectens (assembly GCF_019279795.1). Classification (NCBI taxonomy): domain Eukaryota; kingdom Metazoa; phylum Chordata; order Ceratodontiformes; family Protopteridae; genus Protopterus; species Protopterus annectens. Next base: position 96,438,344 of record NC_056735.1, on the reverse strand, counting down.
ACTTAATTTAACCAGAATACTAGCTTGTTATCCTGAACTGTAGTTCCAGGCATTCTGCTGTGCTTGGTTCATTTCACCTGGCTTCTCAGTGCGGTCCGAAGCCTCGCAAGTCAGCTTGGTGTGCTTTCTAAATTGTCTACTACTTTACTTCCTCTGTGCAAACAAACTTTAGCTGTCTCAGCGTGTTTCAGCAAGAATATAACCTATTGTCTTTTTAGTTATCCTGCTGCTATTTGCATTTATTTAGCTCAATATAACTTTATGATTGCCTGACATCTGTCTACCTATTGTTTCATTTTTTTGTTGCTGCAATGCATCTATTTGTTCAGAATAACTTTATGAATGCCTGTCATTGTTTTCCTGTATACCTTAATGCCTTAAGTGCTGCTTAAATTCTCTTTTCTTTCCTCTATATTTTATAGCTTGGGCTCCTGCCCACCCTTACCTAACCTCCTGAAAATTCCCTCCTGAACTCTCTGGCCAAGAACCGGCTCCAGCGACCTATTAATCCAAAACTATAAGGCCTCACAGTTCCCAGAGTTCTCCTACTATAAGGATTCAAGAAAGCATGTGTTCTGTTGTAACTCTGTGCTGTTATTAGTTGATTCTACTAGGTCGCAGTACGCTTCCCCGCCAGACTAGCCAGCAGCCTCCACCCCCCCCTTCACTACTGCTTGCACTCCTAGCTCTCCCCATATTTCAACCCCCTTCTCTGCTGCTTCAGTTCTCCCTGTATTTCTTACTGCCTTTCCTGAACCTCGATAGCTCCCTTCCTGATTCTCCCCTTGGGGTCTCTACTGCCCCAGACTGACTGACCACTAGGTGGCGCTACACTACCTTCTTACTTTTCCCATTATTTTCCTCTCCTTCCTTATCTCCCCTACTACAGCCCTCTAACATCCTTTCCTCTGCTCTCTCCCTGTCTACTGCCCAGGACTCCCAGCCATTCTTTGCTTTATACTCAGCCCTCCTCTATTCCCCTCTCTGAAGTCTCTTCCTTCTCCCTCTATCTTTCTCCTTTGCATCAACCCTCTAACTCCTCTTCTCTGCACATCTCACTACCCTTCCTCCTCTCTCCTTCACTTACCTTACCTATTTTTACATTCTCTGCTAAACTTGCTAAACTTACCTTCTGACTACTCACTCTTTACTGATTGTCTTCCTCACTCTCTCCTCCTCTGGCTCTTCCCGCTCCGTTTGCCCTTCGAAACAAACGAATCAAAGCCAATTCTGCTCCTTGGCTGACCAAAGAAACTAAACATACTATGCATCTCGGAGACAAATCCTGGAAACTCTATCAGAAAAGTAAACTGTCTTCTGAGTTGCTCCAATATACCCAACTCCGCAACCAAGTAAAAAAACTAATCACCTGGGACAAAAAAAACTACTACAATAAACTTCAATCCAATAATAACAACAACCCAAAACAATTCTGGAAATCTGTTAACTCTCTTCCCCATCCTGGGTCAAGAAATAACCCCTGCCCTGACCATAGTTTAACTGACAAGGAACTGAGCTCTCTCTTCAACACTTTCTTTACAGATTCTATAGCCAAGCTTACCAAAACTTTCCGTGACAACAATCCTTCCAACTTCCTAAACACTTCTAATAACTGTCACCCTAATTTCCAAGTCAAACCAGTTTCCACTACGTTTATAAAAAAGCTTTTATCTAAACTAAAGCCATGTTCTAATGCCCCCGACAACATTTCCCCCTCCTTCCTCAAATGCGCAGCCGAAGGAATTGCTCTCCTAATAAGCATCCTGATTAACCGATCCTTAAAAGAGTCATACGTACGCAAACGTTGGCGTTCAGCCTACATTCTGCCACTTCATAAAGGAGGTAAAAACAACTCAATTTCTAATTTCCGTCCCATAGCCCTCCTCTCTCCAATATCTAAAATTCTAGAGAAATGTGTCCACTACCAACTTTTACCCTACTTAACTCAGAATCAGTTACTTACACCCACCCAACACGGGTTCCATCCCGGTCACAGCACCATAACTGCTCTACTTTCCTTCTTAAAACAGTTAATCAAGCCCGAGATTCTGGACTTCTTGTATCCACTGTTCTGCTAGATCTGTCTAAAGCCTTTGACACCATCTCCCATACACATCTTCTCTTCCATCTCTCCAACCTTAATCTCTCCACTAATACTCTATCCTGGTTCTCCAGTTACCTCTCTGACAGATCTCAGGCTGTCAGATGGAAGGACTCTACCTCCTCCTTCTTACCTACTCCTACCAGCATTCCTCAGGGATCCATCCTCAGTCCCATACTGTTCAACATCTTCATAAACAACCTTCACACTGCTCTCCCTGACACTTCTGTCATCCAGTATGCTGATGACTCTACCTTAGTCTGTACCGCCCCCAACTTTTCTGAACTTCTCTCTAAAACACAAACTGCTTTTTCCACTACAGAAAACTGGATGCACCAAAACCATCTCTCCCTCAACTCCAATAAATCTAAAATACTAATTTTCCTCCCTACCAAGGCTTTTTCCTTTGGCAAAAACACTTTCAACATCCTCAGCCAAACTAACACCCCCATACAAGTGGTCCCTTTCACTAAACTCCTTGGCATAACCATTGACGAACACCTCAAATTCGAACTCCACATACAACAAAACATAAGAAAAAAAACACCAAAAGTTAGGTATGCTCTACAGGAATAATCTGTTTCTTTCAAAATCCTCTAGGCAAACCATAGCTACCTCCTACCTCCTTCCCTCTCTACTATATGGTGCCCCTCTTCTAACTAATCTGTCTGCCTCCCTCACCTCTAAACTTGAAACTTGCTATAATAAAATCTCTAAATTCGCCACAAAATCCAAAACTTCAACCCACCACTGCCTCACCCTTCAATCTCTGAACTGGTTAGAACTTCCCAACCACCTTGACTATCTGCAACTAACTACCAGTCATAAATTAATATTCTACCCAGGAAAATGCCCAGCCTTATCCAACATCCTTCCCCCTTACATCCCTAACCGATCATTAAGATCCGAACACCAAAATCTAATCTCCATTCCTAGACCTAAACACCCCGCCGGCCAGCTACTACTATCCTTCTCTCTTGGTAGTAAATGAAACTCTCTCTCTCCTTCACTTAGGACCATACCTAACGCAGAATACTTCAAAACCCAACTCTTCTTACACCTATCTTCCAAATGGAAATGCTCCTGCTTTCACCCTACATAATTCCAAGGTTTTTCTACGCTAAGCCCCTCTACTCCAGAACCTTTCTGCTCTCTAATTCCAGCTAATGGTTTAGCTGACTCTCACTTGACTGTAAGGATGAAAGTATTGCAAATTATGTCAGTACCTAACAGACTGTAATTGTAGCTGTAGACTGTAGTTAGACTGTAAGGATGAAATATTGCAAATTATGTTAGTAAGAAAGTCCAAGAACTGTGGCAGGAAAACGAAGACTCCCCTTGGAAGGAACCAGAGAAACTAAATAACACAAAATCCACTGGAGTCACCACACGGAGATAGTCACTGATGATAAAACCTTCTTTATTGAGAGCAAAACACACAAGCGCTTTCACGTAGCTATACTACGCTTCTTCAGGTGTAATAAAACATTGAAAAAAGCAGACTCTTATACAAAAGACTTTTGGCGCTCAAAAAAGTAAATTAAACACTAATAGAATAATTGCTAACACACAATCTTTCCCTCCGTGTCCTTATTTAAAGAGACAGTACTAAAGTGAATTAAAAACAAATAAAAACAATTTAAAAGTTATGGCAAAAAAGCCTTGAGCATACTGTATTTAAATAAAACGGCAAATCCTGTCATTGTAGCAGTATAAGCCAACTAAGGCTCTCACCTCACAACACTAAGGGATAGTGCAAGATCATAATCAAGGCAAAAATGCAAAAGACAGAGAACAACATATTTCAAATAGGAATAGGCCATATTCCTATATGCAGAAACAGCCAGGACGTATTCAACGACTCCTAGTGGAGTCGCTAACTGAACACATACTTATTTCCTTTATACAAAGCCTCCGGGATACAAACAAACTATATGTGCTATCCCACATCCAAATCTAATCTAAAAATGTCTAAAACACAAATAATGCAACATACAGCAATCCAGGGGTAAAAGACAACATATTCACTATTGCTGTTGGGAGGTGCAAAACATATATTCTAACTTGCAGCTGTTGGTGTGTATTAAAACAACTACGCCAACATGATGTCAACAAGTTCTAACCATGTTCTGATCTGCATATGCACTCAGTTTGTACCTCACATCTCACATTGGAAACGCCGTCAACGCACACATATTCCCCAAAACAAGATCACAAAGACACGATCACGCTCTACACAATGTCCCGCAACCATGGCCAATTCAAAACACATTTACAACATAGACGATGCAGCGAATAACAGTCCGGAAATAAAAAATGTACTACTCACAACAACCACTAGCAAGCACAGGAGGCACATTCCGACATGCATCCACTGGCGCAAACCAAAACAACTGCGCCAATACAATTCCGCTAGTTGTCGGGCCCATCAAAAGACACAAACATACACACCTATACTAAGAGGAACCATTAAACAGTCAAAGACTGATCCAGGAGATATAAAAAAATATACAAAACAGAAAAAAACAGACAGAATACAAAGGGCGACCCACTCACCTCTACTAGTTGCAGGCACTGAAACATTTTAACAAACAACTGTTAACGGGTGTTCAAACACAACTTCCGTTAGCATAATGCCTACAGATTCTATGTCTGTCAAAAGCCAGGATCCGAACTGATGCTCAAGGATCCAAGCAGCCTGACTATAACTAAAAACAAGAAATGCAAAGTAAAAACAGCCTTATCCAACATCCTTCCCCCTTACATCCCTAACCGATCATTAAGATCCGAACACCAAAATCTAATCTCCATTCCTAGACCTAAACAACCCGCCGGCCAGCAACTACTATCCTTCTCTCTCTAGGTAGAAAATGGAACTCTCTCCCTCCTTCACTTAGGACCATACCTAACGCAGAATACTTCAAAATCCAACTCTTCTTACACCTGTCTTCCAAATGGAAATGCTCCTGCTTTCACCCTACATAATTCCAAGGTTTTTCTACGCTAAGCCCCTCTACTCCAGAACCTTTCTGCTCTCTAATTCCAGCTAATGGTTTAGCTGACTCTCACTTGACTGTAAGGATGAAAATATTGCAAATTATGTTAGTACCTAACAGACTGTAATTGTAGCTGTAGACTGTAGTTAGACTGTAAGGATGAAATATTGCAAATAATGTTAGTACCTAACAGACTGTAATTGTAGCTGTAGACTGTAGTTAGACTGTAAGGATGAAATATTGCAAATTATGTTAGTACCTAACAGACTGTAATTGTAGCTGTAGACTGTAGTTAGACTGTAAGGATGAAATATTGCAAATTATGTTAGTACCAAAAAACAAAAAAAACATTTTTTTGTTACTTAGCATTTGCAGTGTTCTTGATATGTATTCTTGCTGTGTGGACATTCTATTGCATTGACTGTACTGCCTTTGGAGCTTTTCTCCTCAGGCCTCCACTGAAAATGGGTACTTCTTGGCCCAGTGGACTTCCCCGGTAATCAAACTGAAATAAATAAATAAATCTGCTTTAGGCTTGTGATTCTTTTAGTGAGGTTTTTCTGTGGCCTTTCCAGTTGTTGCAGATGTCTTGAGAGGTACATACCAAATGGGGCATTGTATTCTATAATGGGTCAAATGAGGGATGGGTACAGTGGGACAATGACCTCCTTTTTTCTGGATGAAAAGCCCTTAGTGATGAGGTATGCCACATAGAAAGATTTCCTGACTGTTGTGGTGATGTGGTTATCGAAGGTGAGACCACTGTCCACCTGTGTCCCTAAGTCTCTTATCACACTTTCGGTGTTTAGTGTACTGCCACCTATATGGTAATTCACGGGTATATGTTTTTTCCCAAAGGGGATAACTATGCATTTCTTGGCATTGAGCTTGAGCCCATGGCTCTGGCACCAAGCATCTGTTTCTGAAAGGCCCTTTTGTAGAGTATCCACATCATTTGGGGAGTCAATAATGGCTCCCAGTTTGTAGTCATCTGCGAACTTTGTTATCCAGAGTCCTTTACTGTTGGCCTGTACATCAGAGAAGTAGATGCCAAACAAGAGCGGTCCCAGGACTGAACCCTGAGGTACCCCACTTGTCACTTGTCTGCAGCTGGATTTGGAGTTGGCTACTTTTACAGTGTGGGTTCTATCAGTAAGCCAGTTAGCAACCCATTGGGTGACGTAGGGATTAATGCCCAGCTTAGTAAGTTTGTCTGTGATTCCAGAGTGGGGGATGGTGTCAAAGGTCTTGGCAAGGTCTAGATAGGCTGTCTGGACCACCTTACCCTTGTCCATGGCTCTGGAGACTGATTCGAAGAAGTCAATCAGGTTCAGGAGACAAGATCGTCCCTTCACGAACCCAAACTGGGTGGGGTCCAGTGTTTGTTGGTTGCCAATGTCTTTGTTTATAAGTTCCATGATAATACGCTCCGTGGCCTTGCAGATATGGCTTGTCAGACTGATGGGATGGTAGTTTCCGGGATCCAGGGTGGATCCCCCCTTGTGGAGTGGGATAACTGTAACTCTGCACCACTCAGTGGGCACGAAACCTGAGGTGAGGCTATGATTAAACATGACACTTAGGTGAGGTGCCAGTTCATATTGTAGTTCATGTACTACAAGCCCGAGATGTCATCTGGTCCCATGGATGCTGTATTCTTAGCTTTGGAGAGTGCGTTTTTTACGTGTGTGGCCGTTATTACCAGAATTTGGCAGTCTTCTGGTATTGAGAATGGCCATTTAGGGGGTGAGAGGGGGGTGAAGTTGGCACTGAATCGATCTGCCAGGATATTGGCAATATCCTTGGGATCAGTATATTTAATGCCATTCTGTTGTAGCTCAGAGCAGATCTGAGCATTGCCATTTAGATTCTTGACATAGTTGTAGAATGCCTTGTAGTTGTCTTTGGAATCTTTGGCAATTTTATTTTCGTAACTAGCTTTGGAGGATTTTATGAGGGATCTCAGTTTCTTACTGAGGCTGGTAAGGGAGTTTTTTGCATCCTGGGATTTTCCTCTTTTTTGCAACAGTTTCTTCCTTTTGTTGTAAAGTTTGTTTATGGCAGGGGACCACTATTTGGGATGGCACAATTCATGCATGAGTGGATGTGCTCGTACAGTGCCTTAGTGTAGGATTCAACAGTTGAACTTTCAGTTCCCGTCTCTATGGGTGTCATGAAGTTTGTCACTTCTGACTTGAGTAGCATGAAGTTGGCTTTGGAGAAGTTTTTTATGGAGGTTTCTTTACTGGAGGGGTGGGGTGGGATGTGGATGTTAAGGGTGATTAGCTTATGGTCAGACCTGACTAAAGAGGGGTGACCATAGGTGTGGAGCATCGATTTCCCATGTTGGTAATGACCAGGTCTAGGATATTGGAGTCCCTGGTGGGACTATGGATTAGTTGATCCAGGGCTTTGGAATTTATGAATTCCAAGAACCGTTGGGCAAAGGTGTTGGTACATGAGTAGTTTTCCCAGTTAATGGCAGGGTAGTTAAAATCACCCAGTATTAGGGTGTTTGGTTCTATCTTAATATTTTTCAGTATGTTTAGAAAGGTGTAGTGAGAATCTTGGGGTATGGTGGGGGATCTGTAGCAAGCTACAATTTGGATTGCAGTCTTACCTAGTGTTAGTTGCACCTGGGGAATTTCAGATGCATTGTGTTGGGCAACTAGCCTGGTGGTGTGAATATTATATTTTGTTTAGTCTCTTCCCACATATCCTTAACTGCCATAACAGAATCCTTTTCAATCCATACTCCTAAATCATAGGATCATAGGAGGTTACTTGGTTCTTGACCCAGAGGTCGTTTGAAGCTTAGCCATTTCATCCCAATGTAATACCATAGATACTCTAGTCAGTACCCAGGATTGTATTTATTAATAACTGCTCATGTCCAGGAGGGTTTTGGGCACTATCTCTGGTAAGAATTTACGGTCCTCCATCCACTCGTCCAGGTTCCTTTTGAACAGTGTCACAGAGGTGCTCTGCTTCACATGAATTCGCAGCCAATTCCAAAGACGCGGCAGTCGCTGGGAGACAAATCTGTCCCTCCAGCACATCCTATTCAAGTTGAATGCCAAATTTAGGTTCCTGGATTGGGTAGGTGCAGTTCCATTTGACCTACAGATGTGCAGCAAATTCAATACGTTTGGGTCAGAGATTGCTCTGTACAGCAGGCATAAGTCTCCCCTAAGAAGCCTATATGATACTGAGTATAGTGACAGGGACTTTAGTCTGTCGGTGTAAGGCATGTGCCGGAGTCCCGTGATCTTCTTAGTTAGAAACCTCTGAGGCTCTCAAACTGCTGCAGGTGCTTGGTATGGGACATGCCGAAAGGAGCATTTTACTCAATTATGGGCCTGATTAGTAATGAGTATAGAGGAGTTATAATCTCCTTTGCTTTAGATGCGATACCTTTGCTAATCAAGTGTGCTGCATAGAAAGCCTTCCTTACTACAGTAGAGACATGGTGACCAAAGTTAAGGTCACAGTCTACTTGTGATCCCAGAACTATTATCAAGTCGCAGGTACATAGGGTATTTTGTTAATCTGATAGTGTGAAGGGACATTGTTTTTAACTAAGGGATGATGCATTTCTTTGCATTCAGTTTGAGACCATGACTAAGACACCAGCCATTGGGCTGCATAACACCGCTCTGAAGTATACTGGCATCATTTCCAGATTCAGTAATTGCACTCAGTTTGAATTTTAGCAAGTCCCCATAAATATGGGTATTACTGAACCAAATCATGTCTAGGTATGTAGTTTACAGCTACTGTCTGTTTTATCTTCATTGATCTTGTATCTTGAAAAGACTTGAAATGGCCTTAGAATGCTCCACATCACTGAGATGTCCTTTTCTGGTGCCATCAGGTACAAAATAATATAATCTGCAAATAAAGCCAGCTTTTTCTGATTACCACACCAATTATATCCTTGAATTTCTGAGTCCCTTATTTTCTTTGCCAGTGGTTCTAAACGTAGGTGAAATAAAGAAGAAAGTGGATATCCCTGCCTGGTTCTTCTGTTCAAAAAGAGCTAATCAGAGAAGAACCCCCACTTAAATTTTTGCCTCTAATCTCCTCTATACCTTCCTAATTAACCTCATTATTGTGTCAGAGAATGCAAATGCTTCCATTGCCCCACTCATAAAATACCAGCTTACACAGTCAAATGCTTTCCCTGCATCAAGACCCAACAACAACAGTGGTACCAGTATAGTAACAACAGTGGTACCAGTATAGTAACAACAGTGGTACCAGTATAGTAACAACAGTGGTACCAGTATAGTAACAACAGTGGTACCAGTATAGTAACAACAGTGGTACCAGTATAGCTGCTTGTTTGTGCTTTAATAAAATGAATGCCGTCTGTTCCTTCCAGTTTCTCAGGTACAGTAGAACATCTCAGGTTTTCTGTGTGTGCTCTGACCTCTACTGCTACAATTTTTGAACCGGCCCTTCTTGAGAAGTCTCCTACTCAGCCAGCCTTGTCTTCATTTCATCTCCTCATTTTTGCAGTTTTATCAGTTCATCTGAATCACTACGTAACACTGCTTTTATCTTTCCAGCCTTTTCTTACTTGTGTTGATATACTCCTTCAGTGTTTCATCTATTTCTTTTAGCTTTGACTATATTTGATTTATTTTTTTCTACTAAATTATTGGAAGCCATCTCTTGCTCCAAAGCTGGGACTTGAGCTGCCATTTGCTGAACAGCTGCAGGATTATTCCCAGTCGTTGTGTTTTCTCTTCACATTCTCTAGCTGATTTTCTTTCAGGTTCTCTAAGCTTCCTCTTTGGTGGCATCCAGGCAGTGTACTTACTAGATAACAACTAAACTTTACGAAAGCATCAGAATTACTAGCCATTATTTCCAAGTTTCATTTTTTACACTGGAAAGCTGAACTTAGCCTGTAGATTAGTGTGTAGCCACTATAGCAGTACAGGCTTTGATTTGTTTGTAGCATTATACAGCCTTTAAGAAGGAATAGAGATCACTTACGACAAGTGCACATTTCTTCCCTAAAGCAGCACTCGATCTGTTCTTTTTCCAGTCCTTTCATGCCCCTCTTTTTCTTTCTGGATATAAAAACTAGAGAGTCATTCACACCCTTGATGTGCACCAGCAACTTGGGTTCTCCAACAGAGGTACTGAAGTTCAGATTGACTGAACAATTTTCATCTGTTTCACTCCAAGCATGGAGGGACTTGCACTTGCAAAGCAAATTCTTTCTAAGTTGACGGTAATTGAACTGTGTTTAGCCACCGGGAGACTTACTATCTATTTGAAAATGCTATTGCCAAAGGCTGTGCAGCTAGAGATGTGGCTGCTTGTGGTATTATTTAGAAAATGTATAACTGTGGGCAATTGTGCCACGGCAGCTTAAAATTATCATTTTATATCCCAGCAAAGCATTATTGTTTGGATCAGTTTTGTAGGATCTGGGGCTTCTTTGGCACCTTGACGCTACAGGATTTGGACTTCTGAGCTTCTGTCTTTTGCCTTGGCACCTTGATGCTACAGGATTTGGACTTCTGAGCTTCTGTCTTTTGCCTTGGCACCTCGACGCTACAGGACTTGGACTTCTGAGCTTCTGTCTTTTGCCTTGGCACCTTGATGCTACAGGATTTGGACTTCTGAGCTTCTGTCTTTTGCCTCTCCTCCAGCCCTAGCCTCCTGAGAAATTTGGTTTCACCGCTTGATCTCCTTCCCAGTAATCGCTGTCTGCAGGAGCCCTACAGGTCAGATGTAAGAGATGTGTCTTCACTAGTTTCTCATCTGGCACTCGTAGGGAGGCTGTCCATTGTCGGTTTGCTTGAGACGGATTGTTCCGATATGTTTTTACTCATATTTTGTTGCTCACTGCAAACTGTAGTAATGTATGTTAGTGTGATGTATCTGTATTCTTTGTCCCAGGATTGTGTGTGTAAGTGTGTGTGTGTGTGTGTGTGTGTGTGTGTGTGTGTGTGTGTGTGTGTGTGTGTGTGTGTGTGTGTGTGTGTGTGTGTGTGTGTGTGTATTAATATATGTTAGTGTGATGTCTATGTATTCTTTGTCCAGGACTGTGTGTATGTGCGTTAATATATGTTAGTGTGATGTATCTGTATTCTTTGTCCAGGACTGTGTGTGTGTGTGCATTAATATATGTTAGTGTGATGTATCTGTATTCTTTGTCCAGGACTGTGTGTGTGTGTGTGTGTGTGTGTGTCTGTGTGTGTGTGTGCATATGAATGTTGTTTCTCTAAACTGAAGTGATCTTGTGGGTAGGGCCAGCCCCCGTTAGCAAAAATATAGTGTTCAGTTTCTATGGATAGTGATTTTCAACAAAAACACTGTTTGTTCAAGACAGAGTGATCTTTTGTGTACTTCAGGAAACAGTTTCATACAGTTGTATATGAGGTGGAGGGCTTTCTCCCACCAGAGTGGGCGCTTTCCAACCAGTATTCAGACCTATTACTCCTTCTCCGATCCGACCAGCGGTTTTGGAGCTGTTGGATCCGGGGAAGGTCAGAGTTGATGGGTCAGCGCCAGTGGTACCGTGTACCTCGATGCTTGCCAGTGCCCTGAGTGTGTTGGATCTGACTAGATCGGATCCGAGTTCTCGGAGCCATAGCCTTGGGGTCAGATCCGAGGTTGTGTTTCCTACTCCGAGCTTGTCTGAGAGAAGCATCCCTTTCGGCATCTCGGCACCGACTCCCAGGTCAGATTAGGAGTAGTGACTTCCACCAGTTCAGCCCAGGAGGGTCTGTTCTCCCTCTGCATTCGACGTGGTGAAGAGGGTTCTCACAGATTCGAGGCCTCTGACTATTTCGGACCCCACCTGGTCTTGAGTGCAAGTCCTACCATCTTGCCCTCTCAGGGACAGCCTGTAGCCGTAATGCCCCAGGACCTTCCGACCTTGGAACAACCCGCTTGCGAGACCACCCGAGAGAGCCCTCCTGAGGAGCCCCCCCGCAAGCATGCGTGTAAGAGGAGACACTTGGACACTCCTCCAGAGTCCCTCACAGAACCTAGATGAAGGGGAAGGTTCCCCAAGTTCACCCCCTGAAGATGTCTCCTTTGGAGGTATCATGGAAATCCTATGCCAAAGAGGGGGGTGGTCTGCCCCAAAACCAACCTCTGACAAGTCTGTGTTTCTAGAGGCATTCGGCTTGGGCCTGTCTACGTCTTGGGTGTCCCCACCTGCCGATCCACTCGTGGATATGATTACATCTAGGGCATGGAAGGAGCCGGACACCGTAGAGCCGATACCCAAGTGCCCAGATAAGGTCCTGAGCCCTCCCGCTGACAAATTACACTGGCACAAGAGGTCCTTTGTAGATGCTATGCTGGTGGTGGTGGCCACCAAGAAGGAACCACTCCCACAAGAGGGGAAAACATACTGGACCTGATCATCACCAACATGGGGGCTCTATGCTCCAGACCAGAAGTGTATCCCTCACTGGTAAGATCAGACCATAAACTAATCTCACTGGATATTCACATCCTGACCCCACCCCCTGCCCAGAAAACCACAGTGAAAAACTTCTCTAAAGCAAATTTCACACTCCTCAAAACCGAGGTGGAATCCTTCAAAGCCACCGGGCCTGTGGAAAATACGGCCCAGACCGCAAAATCCTTTATAAACGCATTCTATGAACCCCTTCAGGAATGCATGGATCATGCAATCCCAAATAAAACCAAGACCCAATCCTCCAAAGGCAGACGTCCTGTCTGGTGGTCCCCAGCCATAAACAAACTGTACAATAGAAGGAGGAAGCTACTACATGATAGAGCAAAATCCCAAAAAGGGAAGGCATCTCTGATTAGTATTAGCAAAAAACTACGGGCACTCATAAAATCGTCTAAGGCCAGCTTCGAGAGAAAAATTGCACAGGACACTAAGGATAATCACAAGGCTTTCTTTAGTTATGTTAGGAACCTGGGTGGGAATTCCCAGATATGCTCAGAATTAGTCCAAAATGACAATAAATACACAGAACCCACAGACATTGCCAACATCCTAGCTGACAGGTTCAGCGCAAACCCCCCCACCAAAAGGACAAATATCTATCCCAGCAGAGTGCTGCCCCCCTGAGATCACAGATGCACAGGTGAGAGCTGCCCTCTCCAAAGCAAAAAACACAGCATCAATGGGACCAGACGGTGTCCTGGGCTGCGTCCTACATGAACTCCAAGAAGAGCTAAACCCAAACATAAAACTACTGTTCAGTCTCAGCCTTACTAGAGGAAATGTACCCAAAGAGTGGTGTACAGCAACAGTGGTCCCTCTCCACAAAGGTGGTGCCTCAATGGATCCTGGAAACTATCGCCCCATAAGCCTGACTAGCTTGGTCTGCAAGGCTATGGAAAGGATCATCATGGACCTCATAAATAAAGATATTGGGGACCTACAGACACTGGATCCTACCCAGTTTGGCGCTGTTAAGGGCAGATCCTGCCTCTTAAACCTGGTCGATTTCTTTGAAACAGTCACCAAGGCCATTGACGAGGGGAAGGTGGTCCACACAGCCTACCTGGACCTCGCAAAAGCCTTCGATACAATACCCCACTCAGGCATTATAGATAAGCTCACCAGCTTAAATATAAACCCCTATGTCACTAGATGGGTTGCAAACTGGCTCAAGGACAGAACCCACATGGTTAGAATTGCTGGAGCCATGTCAGACTCCAAACCAGTTACAAGTGGCGTCCCACAAGGATCAGTCCTGGGACCTCTCTTGTTCGGTATATATTTCTTGGAGGTACAGGCCAACACGGAAGGACTCTGGCTGACCAAGTTCGCAGATGACTGCAAACTGGGAGCCATAATCGACTCTCCAGCCGACACAAGCATCCTCCAAAAGGGCCTCATAGAAACAGACAACTGGTGCCAGAGCCATGGCCTCAAGCTAAATGCCAAAAAGTGTATAGTCATCCCCTTTGGCAAAAACAAAGTGCCCACAAATTACCACATAGGTGGTAATCCATTAAGTACGGAAGAAGTAATTAGGGACCTGGGGACCCAAGTTTATAGCAATCTCTCATTTGACAACCACGTGGCCAAAGTGGTTTGAAAAACATTTTATATAGCCCACCTAATCATGAAGGGATTCACATCTAGATCAGGGGAGGTCATTGTGCCTCTTTACTCATCCCTCATCAGGCCCATAATTGAGTACAATGCCCCTTTTGGGATATACCTTACCAGACACCTGCAGCAACTGGAAAGACCCCAAAAGTACCTCACCAAGAGGATCAATGGGCTCAAACAGATGCCATATGCTGCCCGGTTAAAGAAACTCCAGCTCTACTCAGTGGCATACCGCCTGCTCAGAGATGATCTGTGCCGGATGTATAAAGCCATGTCCAGCCCTGAATTAATGGACATGCTGCACCTCAGAAAATCCAAATTCCATCAAGCTACGCACTCGAGATTCTTGAACCTCAGCACTGAAATAAATAGGACATGCTGGAGGGACAGATTCATAACCCAGAGGCTCCCTTCACTCTGGAATAAAATCCCAGCCCAATTTAGACAGAGTCCCTCGTTGATTCTCTTCAAGAGGAATCTTGATGAGTGGATGGGAGATCGTAGGTTTACCCCGGGTATCACTTTTGTGTCACTGTTAGACAGAGGCACAGTATACTAACCTCGATAAAGGGCATAGCAAAATTAATTTAAAATGGGTGGCAAAAGCCAAACACACTCTGGCTAGGCTTATAAATGCCCTAGGGCAGATAGCCTAGTATGAACCTATGAACCTATAAACCTATGAACCTATGAGAGTTCCAAGGTCCATCCACCTGACCGAGAGTCAAGGATGTTGGATCGCTTTGGGAAGTGAGTCTATGCTTCAGCGACCTCTTGTATGAGGGCACTGAACTACATGGCGCACGTTATTCGACTTCAGAGAGATCTGGTCAAGGAAGTCACAGAGTCGACCCCAGGTTCCATGTTGGCAGAGGGCAAGAAGATGTTCGATCCATGAATGGCCACCCTAAAATCTGTAGCCAACACATCCATGAGTTTGCTCTCCCATGCCACAGATGGAGCCCCAGGGGCGGCAGGGTCAGGCATTGCCATCCGGCATCATGCCTGGCTCTGCTAATGTCAGTTCTCAGAGCCCTTCAAGACATCTTTCACCAACGCCCCTTTTTATGGTTCTTCCCTCTTTGGGAAGACAGTCAGAGAAACTTTAGTCCAGAGCGAGAAGGACGGGAAGACAGTGTCTGCCATCGGGGTCTGCTTCTCCCCACCTCAAAGGTCCTTTTCCAGGACCCAGCAAGGCCAGAAGATGATGTGGTTCCGCAAGTTTCAGGCGTTTTCCCAAGATGCTCAGGACTCACGGTCCCCCAGAGGCAGAGGGGGATACGACAGACGCAGCCCTAGAGGCAGATGGGGTCTTAGGAATTTCGGGTCCCAAGAAACTTTCTCAGATAAACCCGGGCTGCAACCCTGAAGGGTTGCTCGGCTGTCCATCTCTGGAGGTAGTCGGGGGTCATTTGTCCTTTCACCCACCAGCATGGGAGTCCATCACTACAGATCAGTGGGTGTTGCGAGTCATAACCAGAGGATATTTCGTTCCTTTCAAGACTCTACCCCCTTCCAACAAAACCCTCCCGGACGTTCCACCCACGCAGCAGGAGGAAGCAGTAGTACACATAGACTCACTACTGAGAAAATGAGTCATCCAACCGGTCCCCCAATACTAGTCTGGATCTGGGGTTTATTCCAGGTTCTTTTTAGTGCCAAAAAAGACAGGGGACGTCAGACCAATATTGGATCTGTCTCAGTTGAACCTGTCAGTAACCAAGACAAAATTCCAGATGGTCATGATTCAATCTATTCTGTCTTATCTACAGGACAGTGACTGGATGTGCTCGATTGACCTCCAGGATGCGTACTATCACATTTATTTATTTTTATTTATTTAACATTTGTTAACCGGGAAAGTCTGACTTGGAACGAAGCCAATTTTCAGTGGAGGCCCGGGGAGAAAGGCTCCAGATGCATGTCTTTGTAATGTTTGAGGAAACCGGAGCACCCAGAGGAAACCCACACGAACGCAGGGAGGACATGCAGACTCCACACAGAAAGCACCCCAGCCAAGAATCGAATTAGAAAACCTCTTGCTGTGAGGCGACAACGCTACCGCTGCACCACTGCGCCGTCCCAAGATGCACAGGCGCTCCCGGAGGTTCCTTCTCTTCCGGCTGGGAGCCAATCATTACCAATTTTGAGCCCTCCCCTTCGGTCTCCCAACAGCCCCCTGGGTGTTTACCAAGGTAATAGCAGTGGTAGCGCCTCACCTTAAACTTCAGGGTGCTCAGGTCTTTCCGTACCTAGACGATTGGCTCCTTTCCGCCCCCTCGGAGCATCTACTATGTCAGGCCAGGGACTCCTTCAGTTAGCCAACTAGATGGACATCATGATCAACGTGAACAAATCTGCCCTCCAACCGGTCCAAGTTCTAGATTTCATTGGGGCACAGCTGGACACAATACAATCACAGGTGTTTGTCACTTCAGATAGGTTACGTAGCTAGAGGGTACATGCCTTACACATCCTTTAGAACCAGTTACCAACAGCCGAAGTGGTGTTAAGAGCTTTAGGTTCTATGATGACGATGATAAATCTTCTCCCCATGGCACGCCTTCACATGAGGGTAGTGTAGTGGACTGTAGCAGTACAGTGGTCACTATTAGACCTTCCCTTATCCTTCCCAGTGAGAATTTCAAAAGTGTGCTGGGACTCCCTTTGGTGGTGGATTCAGTCCCCGGATCTACTCAAGGCCATCCCTTTCAACCTCCTTCACCCCAAACCATGGTGACCATGGACGCCTCCCTACTTGAGAGGGGGGGGCATTGCTAGGGAAGGACAGTCCAATTCACATGGTCCCCTTCCGAGACCTATCTGCATATCAATGTTCTAGAGATGAGAGCAGTTCTTCTTGCGTTGCAGGCCCACCATGCTCATTTTCCTCTGGGAATGATTGCAATTCAGACAGACAACATGTCAGTGGTCTGGTATATCAACAAACGGGGGGAACCAGATCTTATCCCTTATGTCGAGAGGCCATGAGAGTGTGGGAATGGGCGACCTCCACCGGCCGTTTTCTGGTGGCAACACAAAACCCGGGACAGTCCAACATTTTAGTGGACAGGGTCAGCAGCTCTATCCTGATGCCTTACGAGTGGTCTCTGAAGTCTTCAGTAGAGGAACAGATCTTCCTAAAGTGGGGTCGTCCTTGCTGCGATCTCTTTGCATCTCCTAACGTGAAATGCAGCAAGTTTTTCACTCTGAACCCCCTTCAGAGGAAGTCCCCAGAGACCCTCTGATTCGTGCTTGGGCTTCTTTATGCTTATTCCCCTCTTCCCCTCATGTCAAAGTTTCTGCAGAAAGCCCGAAGGCTGGGGAGCACTGTGATCCTCATATCGTCATTCTGGCATCGTCAGATTTGGTTCCCCTTACTCGGGTCTCACCTAGTTGTTCCACCATGGATCTTGACCAATCCCGGATCTGTTTTCACATCCCTCGGGGATTCCTCACCCAGATCTGGACAGTCTGAAGCTAACTGCTTGGCTGCTCTGGTTCCCATGATTCATAAGACTTCCAGTCTATCTTCTCCTGTTAAATCCATTCTGGTGGCGGCTCATAAATCGTCCACCAGGAAAGTTTATCATAGTAAATGGAAACATTTTTCTATTTGGGCCACGGAGAGGTCTTTGGACCCTTTCTCTACACCACTTTCAGTGGTCTTAGATTTCCTAGCTAGCATTTTTCATCAGGGTGCTAGTTCCTCTACAGTGAAAGTTCAACTAGCCGCCATTTCTAATTTTCATGTTGGGGTAGACGTCTTCGTTGGCTTCTGCTAAATTTTGTAAAACTTTCCTCAAAGGAGCCTTTCTTCTCAGACCCCCGGTTTAGGACCCCGTCCCTCCGTGGGACCTCACTTTGTTGTTGCAGGCATTAGGTTCTCCTTCCTTTGAGCCTGTGGCATCTGTGGATCTGCAATTTTTGACCTGCAAAACTGCGTTCTTGGTTGCCATCATGTCTGCTAGAAGGGTGTCAGAGCTTCAAGCTCTTTCTAGCAAAACCCCTTACATGATCTTTCACAAAGATAGAGTATCGCTACGCACTAACCCGTCCTTCCTTCCCAAGGAAGCTTCGGAAGTCAATATAAATCAGATTATTAATTTACCAGCATTTTTTCCGAACTACCAAATCAAAGGGGAATACAAATTACATTTACTGGACATATGTAGGCAGTTTAGGTTTTATCTGCACAGGACTAAACCTTTCCGCAAGTCTGATCAGCTTTTTGTGTCCTATGCCAAGCCCTTCTTTGGTAAACCTGTCTTACCCAGAATTAATGGACATGCTGCACCTCAGAAAATCCAAATCCCATCGAGCTATGGGCTCGAGAGACTTGAACCTCAGCACTGAAATAAATAGGACATGCTGGAGGGACAGATTCATAACCCAGAGGCTCCCTTCACTCTGGAATAAAATCCCAGTCCAGGTTAGGCAGAGTCCCTCATTGACTCTCTTCAAGAGGAATCTTGATGAGTGGATGGGAGATTGTAGGTTTACCCCGGGTATCACTTCTGTGTCACTGTTAGACAGAGGCACAGTATACTAACCTCGAAAAAGGGCATAGCAAAATTAATTTAAAATGGGTGGCAAAAGCCAAACACACTCTGGCTGGGCTTATAAATGCCCTAGGGCAGATAGCCTAGTATGAACCTATGAACCTGTAAAAGTGACTGTTGCTCGCTGGATCTCACAATGCATTGGCCGGGCTTATTCAGATAGAGGTTTGTCTCTTCCAGAAAAAGTGAAGCCTCATTTGACCCAATCTGTGGCTACATCAGCAGCCTTTTGGTCTAGGGTCTCTTTGGATGATATTTGTTCAGCTGCTACGTGGGCCTCATCTCATACCTTTATCTCTCATTATAAGCTGGATTTGGTTTCTAGGAGTAGACCATCCTTTGGCTCTGTGGTGCTCCGGAATATCCTTCCATGTGGGCCTCCCACGAGTTAGGTAGCTGGGGATTCTGTCCCACAGGTTGAAGACCAAATGAAGTAAACTACTTCAGATAAAGAAGTTGTGTACTCACCATAACATTCCATCTGAGTAGTTCTACTTCATTTGTCTTCAGCCGTTCCCCCCTCCTTCCCCCCTAACCTTATATGTTGGGATTTGACATGTCCTTTGTACCGGACAATTTTTGTCGGGATCTTTGGTTCTGTCAGGGCTAAAGTTCTTTTGTGATCTTGGTGTTGGAAGATAAGGTGTTGTTAGGTCAGGTATCTGTTGTATGTTAGGCAGCAAACTCGATCTGAAGGGAGACAAGGGCATTATGGATAAGGGAAGAGCATGGAGCTCAGAACCGTAACTGGAAAATGTGGCAGTGTCAGATCCGAGGATCCCACAGGCTGAAGGCAAATGAAGTAGAACTACTCAGATGGAATGTTATGGTGAGTACATAACTTCTTTTTTCTGTACAACATTTTGTAACACAACATCGCACTTTACAAACACTTCTGGTGCTGCTGACTACATAGCATTGCAGATGAAAAGAGATTTTGCTGAGATGGTGTGTGTGTTGGAGGGGGGCAGCAGAAGATGAGGTCCCATCAGTTATCCACTTTGGAATGTGTACTCATGGAATAGCACATATAGTGAGTATGTAAATGTCCTCCAAGTAGTAATTTGAATATTCATGTATGTTAATATTTTAGTGAAAATAAATTGTATACAGTCAACAATGCATGTTGGAGAGGTGTCTTATGGTTTGTTTTATTGTACTTTCCACAGTCTTATGTGAACACATTTTAACTGTTTTCTGTGCTCCTAATAAAAAGTGATTATCTGGTCTGCCTTAAAGCATCTTTTGTGAACCTTTATTATTTTATTCTTAAATACTTTTGACTGACCCATTGTTTCACTATACATAGATGCGCTTGTTTCATAACCAGCTTGCTTATATAAAAAATAAATAAACAATAATGAAACTACCATAAGGTACCACCACTTTTGAAGCAGCGGATGGTCGTAGCTGATTTGACTGCTGTTTTTTTTCTGTATGGAATTAAACACAATATTCAATGTCTTTGGTTTTAGACTAGGGTGTCTGTCACTCGCTTGGAAGCATTCCTTTGTGAAGGGGAACTCAATCCTGATAGCGTTGAAACAGAATACAGAGGTGGTAAGTGCAACAACTTTTTGTATTGACTTCTTTCATTTGTGCTGTGCTCAGTCCAAATTTGCCAGAATTAAGCATGTTATGCTAAATGTAGCTCTCTGCCTGACATTAATTGCAGTTTACTGAAAGTTTTTTTGTCTTAAATTTTTACATAAGCTCCAATTTGTGTTATCTAATTCAAATTTACTCATTATAATGTCTACTGAGAATACAGAATTTCCTTTCACACAGTTAAACCAATAAATTAGATTTATTATCTTTTAATTCTCTCTTTTAAAAGAAATTTGTACTATTAAAGCAGCCTGTTGAATAAGCTAAAGCGAGGATTCAAATAGTGTTACTCCTCACAGAAATATGTTCTCCATTTTGGTTCTCAGCTGGGGTGCCTTCTGTGCAGATTCTGCGCATCCTGCCTGTGTTTGCATGAGTTTCCTCTGGTTTCCCACATTTAAAAGATACATAGTAAGGTAGGTCAGGGACTCCACATTGCCTGTAGACTAGAGTTTGTGCATGTGTGCAACCTACTTCCGTTTCTCTCTTTTGCCTTAAACTCGTTGGATGGTGGTGGCTGTCCACGGAGTCGCTGTAGGAGTCTGACATGATAGTGAGAATGCAATCCTTAAATAGGGAAAGCCATAATATTCCAGTGTTTTAATTAATATTTACATTTCTTCAATAATTTTGTTATACTTTGTGTAACATAGTCTACATTATTAGAAATGTACATTCCTAAGTATTTAACAGTATCTTTAATCTGTCCAAGATTACAATCGGTAATTAAGGATTAATTCATTTGTTTCAGTTCTTAATAATATTTATATATTAATATTGTAAAATGCTATTTTAGAAGTATTCACAAATAGTTCAATAGAATTAATTATAACTTTATAGGAATTGCTTGTATCCCCAGCTGTGAGTAAAATGTCATCTGCAAACAACTGGATCTTGGACCGATAGCGTCCAGTTATTTAAATCTATTTTCTCATTTTGTCTGCTATAATTGGCAAAGAATTCAGTTTCAAAAGCAAACCATAAAAGACAAAGTGGACAACCCTTTTTTGTCTCTTTATTTATATGTACTACTTGAGGTAAAAAGTTTTTTTATTTTGCATGTAGGTTTTACATGATTAATATTTTTTATCAGAAATTCATATAATTCCCATGCTTTAAACATATATGCCTAGTTGCCAAAGTCAGATTCATTTTGCAAATCTAAACTTAATACTGCTTAGATGTGGTCACACAAGCATAATCTGTAACAGTTTTAATTCTTATTATATTGTCTTGCATTTGGTGATAAATTGGTCTTCATGCATTATACAATCCACATTATTTTATTTTTGTAATTATTACTGAAATCGGTATTGGCATCAACCTCCTTTTGAAACTTTGTATATGAGGTCGAGGTGTCACATCAGCAGTGACCATCGCCTAGAGGCAATTATTGAAATCAATATTTTATAAATGATATTTAGTAAAGGTACAAGTCCATATGAGGAGCAAACATGGGGCTCTTTACCTTGCTTAAAATCAGAGATATTATGGAGTAACTATGATAGTGAAATTGTATTGTTACTTTCAGTTAACAAAAAGTCTTTTTAATACATAAGTTATTTCATAAGAAAATAACTTACAAAGACCAAGTATTATTTTAATCGGACTGTGTTTCAGTGTACATCCACACTTGGAGATTTGCCTGTTTTATTTCTTAATCTGTTCTTTAATTTCATTTATACTTACAACCTTTGTTGTAATCCTGCTTTGTTCTAACTTTAACTTAACATTTATATTCCACAAGTTCTCCATCAAATCCCAGATCATTACTTTGATCTAATTCCCATCTGGGTTAATACCCATTTCTTGAAATCTTGTCCTGTTAAAAGGCAAAAGCATGAATGCCTGGATAACAGTTGTGTGTGTACTTACTTGACGTCTGCTCCCCGGAATAAACTCAGTCTTTATTTCCACGACTACCCTACTCAGGGTGAACATTGTTTGCACCATTTCTGGAGCAGTTTGACAGACTAAACTATTGAGCCATTAAGCAAAAACATCATGAAACACACTAGCATCTGGTGTAGGCTAACACTGGTGTTTACACTACTGGAATGCTGATAATAATTTACATATTTAAATATGCTAATGAATTCCGTACATATGTAAATGTATTAAGGAGATAATATCCTGGGCTCCTTACACTAGTTTCCCTGATTTCTCATGCTTTAATGCCTATATTATGTTTTCATTAATGTTTTATGCATTTCATGAATTTGCATTTTATTTTTATAAGTAACAAAGTTTATAAACTGTTTACATCTCTAATCTATTTTATAAAATAAAGAATACATAAATATTCTCTTACCTTACTACTTTTGTCCTTTCTTTTCCCTTTTGTTATTATTACGACTACTACTATTATTATAATTATTATTATAATGTTTCCTAATGAAATATTTTGCTTTAAGGAAAATATTATCCCCCCTTTTCTCTTTTCACTTTGGGGGTACAGTACTAGAAAATCAGATGTTTTCCAAGTGTTCTTGTCAGCTTGCCTCTTCAAGCTCATTCCACTCCAGTCCATTAAATCTGATGAGTCCAAAGTGGTGTTGTTGTTCTTTTAAATAAGATCTTGCTTTTTTCAGTGCATCAGATATTTCTCCATGTAGCAAAATGTTTTATCTTTTCCTAAAAAGAGGATGCACCCTAGTGCCATTCTTCTTCAGCTTTTGTTTTAATTATAATTTTGCTGGAATAGACATTGTCAAATCTGATTTTGTTTCCCCCCAACCTTGGTGGAAAGTTTTACCAGGCAGATTTTTAAAACCAAGTCTTTGTCAATACTTGAACTGAATTTAGCTCTGATGGATCTTGGAGGTGCTCCTTTCTTATTGGGTGGTTTGTGATGGAGCTTGGAGGTGCTCCTTTCTCATTGGGTGGTTTGTGATGGAGCTTGGAGGTGCTCCTTTCTTATTGGGTGGTTTGAACAGTGCCCTGTGTGCTCTCTCTCTCTCTCTCTCTGTTCCATTCTGCAGAGTTTCTGGCAGATTAAGAATTGTAGGAAACCATGCTGTGAGAAAGTATATCATGTCTTCAAAATTTTCTGGCATGCCATATACACTTATTTTTCTTCTTTATCTAAAAAAGTTATTTTGTCTCGGTAGAAATTCAAGCATTCTTCCCTTCTTCCCTCAGTCTTCCATCTAGATCATTTAAAAACACTTCATTACTTTTATTTTGTATGTGTTGCTGTTTAATCATTTTTGTAATAAGTTGGTTTGACTGTTGGAGTCCATTTTAACAGAATCCATTTTAATATCCATTTTGCATGAAGTTTCTTGAAGATTTGCCAGTAAAGTTTGTGATTCCTTTTCCGTAGTGCTCTCTTGTGATGATACCTTTGAGTGACTCATTATTCACGTATTTCAAAGCTAAGAAAGTAATGAATCTGACAAGAACACCCTGTTTTCTTGGTTTATGACGATCTGGAGATGCCTTTAAACTTCTTTTGAGTTATTATGTACCAAAAAAAAAAAACAATAAGGTCTTTATTTATGATAAAATTTTGTCAGTACTACTTCTGTTTCTCCAGAGGTTTTCTTCAGAGCTGTTAACAATCTGCCATCTTGGTCATGCCCCCACAAATGTCACTCCTGTTTATTTGTTGTGTGATGAGATACTCACCCACTGGTGAGTCAGAGTACTTTTTAGTGAAGTCGTGTAATGAGACAGGGTTTAACAATGCAGCATATGTCTTTGCTGTCACTAGGCAGAATTTAGCATTAATTGCAAGGCACTTTTGTCTCCCTTCTAGTAATGCACCTGTTCCATTTTAATAATGGGTGATGTGTCTTATATCAGGCAAAGTAAGTTTAGCATTTCAGGAAGTAGGCATTTGGCAGGTAAACGGGGGGGGGGGGGCATAATCCAGTTACAAAAAAATAGTACTGAAAACCTGAGCTGCATAAAAAAGAACATCCGTATGATAGTGCCAGGCATCTGCTTGTGTGGTAATTGAAATGCAGTGGAGAAGGTAGAACGATGTTTGGTAAAACATTTGGAGGTATGAAGCTGGGAAAAAGAAGTGGAAGTGAAGACTTTATTATCTATCCTAAAATGATTTGTGTTAAGCAGGTGCCCACTGACCAACTAAACTGTCCTTGCATATAGTCTTTGCCCTTCTAGTCCAGATTGTACATTTGTCTGATTAACAAATAAATGTAATGCTTTCTAAGATTCTGAAAGTGCATGTTTGTAGCATTACTGGTTTTGTCTTCATCATTTCTGTCTCGGGATGCCATTGCTGTATTGTTAAGATGCTGCATAATGTAGTAAAGTAATAAAAATGTTGTACCTGACTTAGAAGTTGACCCCCACCCCTGCAAAAAATGAGAAATGGAATTGGAAGTACTTTTTCATGGATCTGAAAAAAGATAATGGTTGCATTCTTGAGGAAAGAAAAATCCTGCAGATTTGGAGCTCAAAATATAAATATTTGCCAAAGGTATACACTGTGTTTGCTAAGTTAAGTACAAACTCACAATTTAGCAATTTGTTCAGGTTTTGCCCAGAAATTTCAAGTTTTTATGATGTTGTCCAATGACCTTAATTAGTATATAGCTGTGAGTGTGATTTCACAAGTCTCTTTTTAAGAGTGAGAAAATGTGTGGTTTATGTTGTCATATTTATGAGATTCCATCACAGTTATTTGAAGCCATCAATGAATATAAGTTGATATTCTCCAGGAAATTTCATTCATTCACTTTTTTTGCTTGCTTATCCAGTTCAGAGCTGTAGCTAGAGCCAACTGGCACCCTAGGTAATGCCCTGATTGGCACCCCTTTAAGTTCCTAACAGCATGTACCCAGGGCAGTCATCAATTTCTCTAGTACTGTGGTAAGCATTTGAATCTAGGTCATCTATGTCACAGGTAGGGCTTTATCCTTCTTTACCACAGAGCTCCTAAAATATAATTGAAAAAATCAGCCTGGATCTGAAAGCTACCAACCATCACATTAACATGTCTTTGGCTTCTTAGCGAGTGATTGCTGTGAAATTTCGATGTAGTGGAAGAAACAAGAAATGAAAGTATAATAAGAAATTGCAGAATGGATTAATTACATTAATTTAATAGTAAGATCAATGCTAAATGGAAATGCTGGAGACCAGTGTGATACTGCTAGAGTGTCATGTGAACAGTATGAAAAGTACCCCCCCCCACCAAAAAAATGCTTTGTATCCATTGGTTATCAACGACAGTATCCATACCCTTACTGGGAACAAACTCTGTGATAAGTCTGGTAGTCCAGAGCTGAATCTGCATGTAACCCATGTCAAGATATGATGGTTCGCTTAGTAGTAAGGATGGGGTGCAGGAGATCTCCCGGCATCTGCATCAAGTCCACGCTCAGCAAATTATGGATCAGTTAATCGTACTGTAATAATGGGCTACACATCATTTATTGCACAATTCATCATCATTATCAACATCATCAGCATCCTCATCACCACCATTAAGCCCCCTTTTCCCATTTTTACATGAGGAAAGGAAGCCATTTTGCTTTCCTAATCTTCTTTCAACTCAATTTTTTTTTGCTACCTCTTGGAGAGCATCACAAACTTCTGTCCATAGTTCTCCAGGTGCTCTCTCAACCAAGTCGTGTCCCTTTAATCGATTCTTCACCTCTTCTACATCTTCTCTTGTAATATTGTTCAGCTTGTGTATGACTGGACTGCATACTTTCCTTCTTCTTCTTTTGGCTGATCCCGTTAGGGGTCGCCCCAGTGGATCAACTGTTTCCATTTCTTCCTGTCCTCTGCATCTTGCTCTGTCACACCATCCACCTGCATGTCCTCTCTCACCACATCCATAAACCTTATCTTCGGCCTTCCTCTTTTCCTGTTACCTGGCAGCTTCATCCTTAGCATCTTTTTCCCAATATACTCAGCATCCCTCCTCAGCACATGTCCAAACCAACGTAATCTTGCCTCTCTGGCTTTGTCTCCAAACCTTCCAACCTGGGCTGATCCTCTAATATACTTAGTCCTAATCCTGTCTATCCATGTCACACCTAGTGCAAATCTTAACATCTTTAACTCTGCCACATCAAGCTCTGACTCCTGCCTTTTTGTCAGTGCCACTGTCTCCAACCTATATAACATAGCTGGTCTCACTACCCTGTTGTTGACCTTCCCTTTCACTCTTACTGGTACTCGTCTGTCACAGATCACTCCTGACACTCTCCTCCACCCACTCCATCCTGCCTGTAGTCACTTCTTCACCTCTCTTCCACACTCACCATTACTCTGAACTGTTGATCCTAAGTATTTAAACTCATCCACCTTCACCACCTCTACTCACTGCATCCTCACCATTCCTCTATCCTCCCTTTCATTTACACACACATATTCTGTATTAGTCCTGCTGACCTTCATTCCTCTTCTCTCTAGAAAATATCTCCACCTCTCCAGGGTCTCCTCTACCTGTTCCCTACTCTCACTACAGATCACAATGTCATCTGCAAACATCACAGTCCACAGGGACACCTGTCTGATCTCGTCTGTCAACCTGTCCATCACCATTGCAAATAAGAAAGGGTTCAGAGCTGATCCTTGATGTAATCCCACCTCCACCTTAAAGGCATCCGTCACTCCCACTGCAGACCTCACCGATGTCACACTACCCTCGTACATATCCTGTACCACTCTTACATACTTCTCTGTCACTCCTAAACTTTCTCATACAATACCACAACTCCTCTCTAGGCACCCTGTCATATGTTTTCTCTAAGTCCACAAAGACACAATGCAATTCCTTCTGACCTTCTCTGCACTTCTCCATCAACACTCTCAGAGCAAACATTGCATCTGTAGTGCTCTTTCCTGGCATGAAACCATACTGCTGATCACTAATCATCACCTCCCTTAACCTAGCTTCCACTACTCTTTCCCATAACTTCATGCTGTGACTGATCAGTGTAATCCCTCTGTAGATACTACAGCTCTGCACATCACCCTTATTCTTAAAAATCGGTACCAAAACACTTTTTCTCCATTCCTCAGGCATCCTCTCACTTTCCAAGATTTCATTAAACAATGTGGTTAAAAACTCCACTGCCATTTCACCTAAACACCTCCATGTTTCCACAGCTATGTCATCTGGTCCAACAGCCTTTCCATTCTTCATCCTCTTCATAGCTATCCTTACTTCCTCCTTGCTAATCCACTGCACTTCATTATTCACTGTCCGCACATCATCCAACCTTCTCTCCCTCTCATTCTCTTCATTCATCAAACCCTCAAAGTACTCTTTCCATCTGCTCAACACACTCTCCTCGCTTGTGAGTACGTTTCCCTCATTATCCTTTATCACCTTTACCTGCTGCACATCTTTGCTAGCTCGGTCCCTCTGTCTAGCCATTTGGTACAGGTCCTTGTCTCCCTCCTTAGTGTCCAACCTTTCATACAACTCTTCATATGCCTTATCCTTAGCCTTCGCCACCTCTCTCTTTGCCATGCACCTCATCTCCTTATATTCTTGTCTACTTTCTTCATCTCTCTGACAATCCCACTTTTTCTTCGTCAGTCTCTTATTTATTTATTTATTCCAGTTTGATGACCGGGAGGTCCACTGTGCTCGGGAGCCCATTTTCAGTGGAGGCCAGGGAGAAAAGCTCCAGCAATACATAGTTACATGAATAATTACTAAGAAACTTTGCATTACTGACAAATAAACTGGTAGCATTCATAAAGAAACAAACAATTACAATTTTGTTTAGGTGTAAAAGACAGGCAAATGGCCTTGAGGCTAGATATTACAGTTATTTGTACATAATACAAGTGAGCAAAGTTAGCGAGGTGAGAGGTTAGCCAGGAGTAAAAGTGGGGGAGACTTTGAGAGGTATAGGGTGAAAAGTACAGTTGCATTTCCTGTTTGAGTAAAGGTGAGAATGAAGAAGAGTTTTATAGGTTCATAGGTAGGTACTGGGCTATCTGCCCGAAGGCATATATTAGCCCAGCCACGTTGTGCGGTATTCACCACGCCTTTGGTTAGTTCCCTAGGCCCTTGATCTAGCTGCTAGTAACCTTGGCCCCTATCTAGTAGACTCTTGGTATGATCCCTGGTGTGAACTTTCTGTTACCCATCCACTCGTCAAGGATCCTCTTGAAGAGTGATAGTGAGGGGCTGTGTCTTATGTAGATCGGGGCCTTGTTCCATAGCAAGGGAAGTCTTTGCAAAGGGAATCTATCCCTCCAGCATGTTCTATTCATTGTTGTGCTGAGGTTTATATCCCTAGAGCGTGTAGCTCGAGTAGATTTGGTTTTGCTAAGATGGAGCATGTTCAACAGTTCTGGGTTGGACATGGCTCTGTATGTTAGACAGAGATCGCCTCTGAGAAGGTGGTATGCAACAGAGAAAAGCCTTAGTTTTTTCAATCGTGCTGCATAGGGCAACTGTTGGTTAGGTACCTCTGTGGTCTCTCCAGCTGCTGGAGATGCCTAGCCAGGTACATTCCAATTGGTGCATTGTACTCAGTAATGGGTCTGATGAAAGAAGAGTAGAGGGGCACCATTACATCCTTAGATCTTGATGCAAACCCTTTCATGATCAGATGGGTCACATAGCAGGATTTTCTAACCACCTTGGCAACATGGTTATCAAAGAAAAGCTGACTATCTACTTGGGTCCCTAGATCCCTTATTACTACTTCAGATTTCAGGGGGTTACCTCCTATGTAGTAGTTCGTGGGTACTCTGTTTTTTCCAAAGGGGATTACTACACATTTTTTAGCATTTAGCTTGAGACCATGGCTTTGACACCATGCATCAGTCTCATTAAGGCCCTTCTGGAGGATCTCCATGTCAGCCGGAGACTCTATTATAGCACCCAGTTTGCAGTCGTCCCCAAACTTGGTCAGCCACAGCCCTTCAGTGCTTGCCTGTACTTCTGAGAAGTATATGCCAAACAGGAGGGGCCCCAGGACAGAGCCCTGAGGCACACCACTCGTTATTGGTCTAGATTCGGACATAGATCCCACTACTCTTACTTTGTGGGATCTGTCTGAGAGCCAGTTTGCGATCCATCTTGTGACGTAAGGGTTTATGCCCAGGTTGGTGAATTTATCAATAATACCCGAATGGGGAATGGTATAAAATGCTTTAGCAAGGTCAAGGTAAGCCGTGAGTACCTCCTTTCCCTTATCTATAGCCTGAGTAACTGTCTCAAAGAAGTCCACCGAAGCTGAACTGTGTGGGGTTAAGTGTTTGGAGGTTCCCAATTTCTCCATTTATGAGTTCCATAATGATTCGCTCCATTGCCTTACAGATCAGACTGGTCAGGCTTATTGGTCGGTAGTTCCCAGGGTCGGTTGTGGGCCCACCCTTGTGCAGCAGAACCACCATTGCTGTGCGCCATTCTATGGGCACATATCCTGTCGAGAGGCTGAGACTGAACAGGGTATTCAGATGCGGGGTTAATTCATTTTGGAGTTCATGTATGACATAGCCCGGGACACCATCTGGTCCCATGGAGGCAGTGTTTTTAGCTTTAGGTAGAGCCTTATTAACCAGTGTATCAGTAATAATTGGAGTTACACAATCCCCTGGAATAGTAATAGGCCCTGTAGGTGGTGGTGGGGGGGGGGGGGGGGGAATTTGCACTGAACCTGTCAGCCAAAATGTTGGCAATGTCAGTGGTGTCAGTGTATTTTGTTCCATTTTGTACTAGCTCAGAACAGACCTGAGCATTGCCATTTAGGTTTTTGACGTAGCCATAGAAGGCCTTATGGTTATCCTTGGCAACTTTCTTTTCGAAAATGGCTTTAGTTGACTTGATGAGGGCCCTCAATTTCTTACTAATGCTGATCAGGGATGATTTTTCTACTTGAGATTTGTCCTTTTTTTGTATAAGTCTCCTCCTTTTATTGTATAGTTTGCTTATGGCCGGGGTCCACCAGACTAGTTTCTTCTTGCTTGAGAAAGGAGTCGTGGTTTATTTGGGATAGCATGATCCATGCAATCCTGAAGATACATATAGAGTGCCTTGGTGTAGGATTCTGCATCCTGGATATCATTATCCTTCTGCAAGGGAACAGTGAAGCTTTCCACTTCTGACGCAAGTAGTTTGAAGTTTGCTTTGGAAAGGGTTTTTACAATGGTTTCTTTGACTGGGGGAGGTGGAGGGGTGAGGACATCCAGGGTTATCAGTTTGTGGTCTAATCTGACCAGAGAGGGAGTGATAACGTGTGTGGTACAATGGGCGCCCATATTTGTGATGACTAAATCCAATATGTTGTCCCCTCTAGTGGGAGAACATACCAGTTGTTCAAGTGCATTTGAATTTATAAATTCTATGAACCGCTGGGCATAGGAGTTAGAACTTTGGTCGTTTGCCCAGTCTATACCAGGGTAGTTGAAATCACCCAAAATTATGGTGTTGGGTAGGACCTTTATATTTTCCAATGCCTCAAGGAATGCTGAGTGAGCATCTTGGGACATGGTGGGCGATCTATAACAGGCTACGACTTGAAATGTGGTTTTGCCTGCTGACAGTTTTCGAGGTTATCGCAGGTCCTAAGAGTGGAGGGAAGAGCATTCCATTTTTTGGCTAAGGTGAAGGAAAGCAGAAGTTGACCAGCTGGGCGCTTGGGTTTGTGGATGGTGATTAGGTTTTGGTGGGTAGATCTAAGTGTTCTATGGGGAGTATATGGTTGGAGGATACGGGAAAGTGCAGGGCACTTGGTAGGTTGGAACAGTAGTCTATAGACGGTCGTGATTTGGAGAAAGTCAAGTTGGTTATGGAGTTCAAGCCAGTTTAATGAGTGAAGGGAGGAACAGTGATGAGATAAATATTTGGCTTTGGTGGCAAATCTGGAGATTTTATTGTAACATGTTTCTAGTTTGGAGGATAGTGAGGAGGATAAATTAGTAAGCAGAGGGGTGCCATACAGTAGAGAGGGAAGGAGATAAGTAGTGGTGAGAGTTAGTCTGGTAGCAGGAGAGAGGAAGTGGTTGTTTCTATAAAGTAGGCCGAGTTTTATGTGGGTTTACTTTATGTTTAGCTGGACGTGAGTATTACATTTTAAGTGTTCATCAAGGGTTACACCAAGAAGTTTGGCAGAGGGAACGACCTCTAAAATGGAGTTGTTATGGCTGGTTATTTGGAATGAGTTTTTATCAATAGGGGAGGACTTAGAAGGAGAGAATAGAAGGATTTTAGTTTTGTTAGCATTTAATGAGAGGGGATTTTGGAGCAGCAAGTT
Source organism: Protopterus annectens (assembly GCF_019279795.1). Taxonomy (NCBI): domain Eukaryota; kingdom Metazoa; phylum Chordata; order Ceratodontiformes; family Protopteridae; genus Protopterus; species Protopterus annectens. The sequence goes on along the minus strand of NC_056735.1, from coordinate 96,406,794 downwards.
TTCAGTAGTTGAAAAGGCTGTTTGTGTCAGTAGTTGGAGATCTGTTAAGTTGGAGGTGCAGCAGATCAGAGTAGAATCGTCAGCATATTGAACAATTTTAGTATTGGGTATGGCCTTGTAAAAGTCATTAATAAAGATGTTGAATGGAACTGGGCCAAGTATGGATCCTTGGGGTACTCCAGTGGGGGTAGGATGGAAGGTGGAGGTGCCCTGGCCCATGACGGAAGGTGGAGGTGCCCTGGCCCCATTTGACAGCCTGGGACCTGTCGGAAAGATAACTGGAGAACCAGGAGAGAGTTTTGTGGGAGAGATTGAGATCAGACAGATGATTAAGAAGGTGGGTGTGGGAGATAGTATCAAAAGCTTTAGATAATCCAGCAGAACTGAGGATACTAAATAACCAGAGTCACGGGCTAAATAGACAGAGTGTAAGAAGGAGAGAAGGGCGGTGTTGGTACTATGTCTTTCGCTGTATACTCTCCTGTACTTCTTCATTCCACCACCAGGTCTCCTTGTCCTCCTTCCTCTGTCCAGATGTCACACCAAGCACCTTTCTAGCCATCTCTCTTCCTAGCTCTGCTGTAGTTACCCAGCTATTCGGTAACTCTTCACTGCCACCCAGTACCTGTCTTAATGCTTCCCTAAACTCCACCTCACAATTACCCTTTTTCAATTTCCACCATTTGATCCTTGGTGCTGCCCTCACACTCATCCTCCTCTTCTTGATCACCAATGTCATCCTACAAACCACCATCCTATGCTGCCTAACTACACTTTCCCCTGCCGCCACTTTACAGTCTCCAATCTCCTTCAGACTGGCCCTTCTACATAAGATATAATCCACCAGTGTGCATCTTCCTCCACTCTTGTGAGTCACCCTATGCTCCTCCTTCTTGTTAAAATACGTATTCATCACAGCCATATCCATCCTTTTCGCAAAATCCATTACCATCTGACCTTCTGCATTCCTTTGTTTAACACCATACCTACCCATCACTTCCTCATCCCCTCTGTTCCCTTCACCAACATGCCCATTGAAATCTGCTCCAATCACCAGTCTCTCACCCTTAAGTACAGTCATCATCACTTCATCCAACTCGCTCCAAAGTTTTTCTTTCTCATCCATCGCACGCCCAACTTGCGGAGCATATGCACTAACAACATTCATCATTACACCATCATTTTCCAGCTTCATAAACATCACTCTATCCGACACTCTTTTCACCTCCAAAACACTCTTAGCATACTGTTCCTTCAGGATAACCCCTACGCCATTTCTCCTCCCATCCACACCTTGATAAAACAATTTGAGCCTGCCTCCGATACACCTAGCCTTGCTCCCCTTCCATCTGGTCTGTTGTACACACAATATACCAACCTTCCTTTGGTCCATTATATCAGCTAGCTCTCTCCCTATACCAGTCATACTGCCAACATTCAAAGTTCCGACCCTCACTATCACAGTCCTAGTCTTTACCTGCCTTCAGGCATGCCTTTCCCCTCTTCTCCTCCTTTGGCCATCTGTAGCCCAATTTCCACCAGCACCCTGTTGGCTAGTAATACTGGTGGCGGTCGTTGTTAACCCGGGCCTTGACAGATCCATGTATGATTTGGCAAAATTTTATGCCGGATGCCCTTCCTGACGCAACCCTCCCCATTTATCCGGGCTTGGGACCAGCACAAAGACATGCACTGGCTTGTGCATACTTTCCTAATTTTCTTTAATTTATTTTAAATTTTGCAGAAAGAAGCTAGTGATGTGAGCCACAGTCAGCTCCTTGTCTTGTTTTTGTGGACTGTGTATAGTACTTCCATGTCTGACCACAAAGTGTGTAGTCCATCAGATTCCGATATTGACCATATGGTACCATCCATGTGAACACTGCTGTCTCTTAGGCTATTGACAGATGGTGTTTGCTATGAGTAGCAAATTACCAAGTAAAGTTCTGTCCGTCTGTGTCCTGATGTCGTACTCCAAGGTTAAACCTGCTCATTATTGCAGTTGTACACAGATGTGCATCTCAGCTAGGAGCGAACACTCGAGAGCATTGAAAACAATTTCGAACAAGCCACAAAACCCAAATGCAACCTCTCCCCCCAGAAAAAGTGTTTTTTTATGGGGAGCAAGCTGCTCTGAACCCTTTGAGAATTATATGTACCAACTCCGAAATCGCTGTCCAGTGTGGAAAGGACAAATTGCCACACCTTAGTGTAGAGCCGTCTCACAATAAAAGCTGCTGGCAGTCAGAAAAACAAATGGAAACAGTGTTTGTTGTTATGAGCAATGTCTAATAACTAATTCACTTATTCAGACATATATAAATAGACATAACATAGATTCATAGGTAGGTACTAGGCTATTGGCCCAAGGGCATACGTAAGCCTAGCCAACAAGGTTCCCTGGCTTACGCCACCCAAAAAAGTTATTTTCCTGTGCCACTGTTGAGCAGAGACACTGAAGTGCTCCCCGGAGTGCATTTCCTATTTTCCATCCACTCATCAAGATTTTTCTTAGAGTGCTAATGGATAACTTTGCTTGACATAGATGGGTAGCCAGTTCCAGAGTATGGGAAATCTCGGGGATAGGAATCTATCCCTCCAGCATGTCCTGTTTTTTGTGGTGACAAGATTTAGGTCCCTAGAGCGTGTAGCCCAGAGGTATTGGGATTTCTTTAGGTGTAGCATATCCAACAGCTCTGGGTTTGACATAGCTTTATATGTTAGGCAGAGATCACCTTGGAGTAAAGCTGGAGTTTTTTGAGACGGTCAGTGTAGGGCATTAGTTTGAGGCCAGTAATCCTCTTTTTGAGGTACTTCTGTGGCCTTTCCAGCTGCTGCAGATGTCTTGTGAGGTACATTCCAAAAGGGGCATTGTACTGCAATGAGTGCCAGGTAGAGGGGAACAATGACCTCTTTTTTCCTGGATGAGAACCCTTTTATAATGAGGTGTGCCACGTAGAAGGACTTCCTGACTACTGTGGCGATGTGACTATCAAAGAAGATACTACTGTCCACCTGGGTCCCAAGGTCTCTTATCACGCATTCGGTGTTAAGTAGATTGCTGCCTATGTGGTAGTTCATGGGTACAGAGTTTTTACCAAAGGGGATGACACTGCACTTTTTGGTGTTGAGCTTGAGGCCGTGGCTCTGACACCAGGCATCTGTCTCAGCAAGGCCCTTCTGTAGGATGTCCACATCATTTGGAGACTCGACTATGGCTCCTAGTTTGCAGTCATCTGCGAACTTCGTTAGCCAGAGGCCTTCTGTGTTAGCCTGTACTTCAGAGAAGTAGATACTAAACAGGAGAGGTCCCAGGACTGAACCCTGTGGTACTCCAAATGTCACTGGTTTGAGGTCAGATTTGGAGTCTGCAACTTTTACACTGTGGGTTCTGTCAGTGTGCCAGTTGGCAACCCATCTTGTGACGTAGGGATTTATACCTAGTTTAGTTAGTTTAGCTATAATTCCAGAATGGGGGATGGTGTTGAAAGCCTTGGTGATGGTAAGATAGGCTGTGTGAACCACCTTACCCTCATCTACGGCTTTGGTGACTGCCTCAAAGAAGTCAATCAGGTTCAGAAGGCATGGCCTGCCTTTCACAAACCCAAACTGGGTGGAATCCAGAGTTTGGAAGTTACCAATGTCTTTGTTTATGAGTTCCACAATGATACGTTCCATGGCTTTTCAGACCAGGCTCGTCAGGCTAATAGGGCGATAGTTCCCAGGATCAGTGGTGGCTCCCCCTTTGTGGAGTGGGATAACTGTTGCTGTGCGCTATTCAGTGGGCACAAAGCCTGATGCGAGGCTATTATTGAACTTTGTGCTTAGGTGGGGAGCCAGTTCGTGTAAAACGCAGCCTGGGATGTTGTCCAGTCCCATGGATGCTGTGTTTTTGGCTTTAGAGAGTGCAGCTTTTACCTGCGTAGTTGTGATTACAGGGACTCTGCATTCTTCCTGTATAGATAATGGCCCTTTAGGGGGTGGGGGGGGTGGGTAAAGTTAGCACTGAAACTATCTGCCAGGATGTTGGCAATATCAGTTGGTTCTGTAATTTTCATGCCATTGTGCTGTAACTCAGAGCAGATCTGGGTGTTGCCATCGAGATTCTTGACATAGCTATAGAATGCTTTGTGGTTGCCCTTAGAATTAGTGGCGATTTTGTTTTCATAGCTAGCTTTGGAGGATCTTATAAGGGATCTCAGCTTCTTACTGAGGCTGACCAGGCAGCTCCTCCACTCATGGGATTTTACTCTCTTTTGCAACAGTTTCTTCCTTCTGTTGTACAGTTTGTTTATGGCAGGGGACCACCAGATTGGCTTCCTTTTTTGGAGGATAGCGTTTTGGTTCTGTTTGGGATAGCATGATCCATGCACTCGTGTAAGTGCTTATAGAGTGCATTTGTGTAGGATTCAGCAGTTGTAATTGTATTGTCCATCTGCATGGGTGTCATGAAGTCCACCACTTCTGTCTTAAGAAGCATGAAGTTGGTTTTGGAGAAATTTTTTACCGTGGTTTCCTTAATGGGAGGTGGGGGCGTATTTGATGTTTCATAACAAATGTATTTTATGTTTTATATGTTAGTGGAAAGGAATGTGTGCTGTATGAGTTTTTAAGTAATAAGGGGACAAGTCTTTCATTTCATTAAGGAAAGTATTTATGGGAAGGCATGTCCCTGTAAACTATAATAAACGGCATTTGAAATTTTGGCGCCAAATAAAGGATATATAAATACAAGTCTTTGAAATTTTAAATTGTTTGTTTCTGAAGAAGTCCCACATTTAGGTGAGACGAAAAACGTGTTTTATTGTAACGTTTAAAAATAAACCAGCTTTTTCTGAAGTTCGGCTATTGGCAATCTTTCAGTAGTTTGGTGTTTATTGTGGATTGTTTATACATGAGAAATTTGCTACATTGCCTCAGGATGCCCATGTCCACCAGGCTGGCCACGGAGATAGCAGGAAAGTGGCCATCCATGGTTTCAGGATTTTTACTCTGGGCTTAATCAGGGAGAAGAATGTGGTGATTTAACTGGACTGGGATGGCAACACATGGACGAAGGATGGGTGCTATACTCAGTGTGAACTGCAGCTGTCCAACAAGGCGATGCTGCTCTGTTAACAACTCAGATTCTCCCAGACCAGCAGGAGGACTGAGGAAGGATGCAGAGATAGTTATTGTAAGGGACTTTGTAACTTGAAAGTGTTTGTGTCTATACAGAGCACTGCTAACCTTGTATGGAGAGTAGCACTGTGCAAGTACTGGGCTTGTACAGAACCAGAAAAACAAGTTTTATAGTAGCAAGGCCTAAAATCCAATCAGGAAAACATACTTTCAACAAGCAGACCCGATTCAGATAGGTTTGCTACAGCACATTCCTGCCATAAGAGTGCAGTCAGAAAACCCTCTTAGTGTTAAAATGCTGGTTTTAAAACTCAAGTGTGGGGAAACCACACAGTCTAGAAACTACAGTCCCATAAAACTATTAGACATAATGTAATTATGCACTACAGAAGATACAATGTAATTATGTACTACAGCAGATACAGTGTAATTAAGTACTACAGCGATACAGTGTAATTATGTACTACAGCAGATACAATGTAATTAAGTACTACAACAGATGCAATGTAATTAAGTACTACAGCGATACAGTGTAATTATGTACTACAGCAGATACAATGTAATTAAGTACTACAACAGATGCAATGTAAATCTGCTGTAATTAGGTACTACAGCAGATACAATGTAATTATGTACTACAGCAGATACAATGTAAATCTGCTGTAATTAAGTACTACAGCAGATACAATGTAATTATGTACTATAGCAGATACAGTGTAATTAAGTACTACAGCAGATACAATGTAATTAAGTACTACAGCAGGTACAGTGTAATTAAGTACTACAGCAGATAATTATGTACTACAGCAGATACAATGTAATTAAGTACTACAGCAGATACACTGTAATTATGTACTACAGCAGATACAATGTAATTATGTACTACAGCAGATATAGTGTAATTTTGTACTACAGCAGATACAATGTAATTAAGTACTACAGGAGATACAATGTAATTAAGTACTGCAGCAGATACAGTGTAATTAAGTACTACAGCAGATACAATATAATTAAGTACTACAGCAGGTACAGTGTAATTAAGTACTACAGCAGATACAATGTAATTAAGTACTACAGCAGATACAGTGTAATTATGTACTACAGCAGATACAATATAATTAAGTACTACAGCAGATACAGTGTAATTAAGTACTACAGCAGATACATTGTAATTCATTACTACAGCAGATACAATATAATTAAGTACTGCAGCAGATACAGTGTAATTAAGTACTACAGCAGATACAATATAATTAAGTACTACAGCAGATACAATGTAATTAAGTACTACAGCAGATAAAGTGTAATTATGTACTACAGCAGATACAATGTAATTAAGTACTACAGCAGATACAGTGTAATTAAGTACTACAGCAGATACAGTGTAATTAAGTACTACAGCAGATACAGTGTAATTAGGTACTACAACAGATACAGTGTAATTAAGTACTACAGCAGATACAATGTAATTAAGTACTACAGCAGATACAATGTAATTAAGTACTACAGCAGATAAAGTATAATTATGTACTACAGCAGATACAGTGTAATTAAGTACTACAGCAGATACAGTGTAATTAAGTACTACAATCAGATACAGTGTAATTAAGTACTACAGCAAATACAGTGTAATTATGTACTACAGCAGATACAGTGTAATTATGTACTACAGCAGATACAATGTAATTATGTACTGCAGCAGATACAATGTAATTAAGTACTACAGCAGATAAAGTGCAATTATGTATGACAGCAGATACAGTGTAATTAAGTACTACAGCAGATACAGTGTAATTAAGTACTACAGCAGATACAGTGTAATTATGTACTACAGCAGATACAATGTAATTAAGTACTACAGCAGATACAGTGTAATTATGTACGACAGCAGATACAGTGTAATTATGTACTACAGCAGATACAATGTAATTAAGTACTACAGCAGATACAGTGTAATTAAGTACTACAGCAGATACAGTGTAATTAAGTACTACAGCAGATACAATGTAATTAAGTACTACAGCAGATAAAGTGTAATTATGTACGACAGCAGATAGTGTAATTATGTACTACATAAGTACTACAGCAGATAAAGTGTAATTATGTACGACAGCAGATACAGTGTAATTATGTACTACAGCAGATACAATGTAATTATGTACTACAGCAGATAAAGTGTAATTATGTACTACAGCAGATATAATGTAATTAAGTACTACAGCAGATACAGTGTAATTATGTACTACAGCATATACAGTGTAATTATGTACTAATTACTGCAGCAGATACAGTATAATTAAGTACTACAGCAGGTACAGTGTAATTAAGTACTACAGCAGATACAGTGTAATTAAGTACTACAGCAGATACATTGTAATTAAGTACTACAGCAGATACAATGTAATTAAATACTAAAGCAACAGCAGAAGCTGTTCCACTTTGAAACTCTGCTAAAGTGCGAGAATTGTAACAATGTAACAACACAACATGCTTACGAAATACAGTAAAAGTAATCAACAGAGGTGCGGAATGGGGCTTATTTTCATTCTTTTAGCAGCAGATGGCTTTAGATGCGACAGATACTTTGTAACTCTCAGACAAAGTAGCCAAACCAAGAGCAGCTCTGGGGAAGTGAGCTGCACATTATTATATATTATACAGAGTCCCGGCACGGGAAGAACACCCTCCTCTGCTTGAACAAATAAGTACATTATTATATATTATACAGAGGTCCCGGCACGGGAAGAACCCCCTCCTCTGCTTGAACAAATAAGTACATTATTATATATTATACAGAGGTCCCGGCACGGGAAGAACCTCCTCTGCTTGAACAAATAAGTACATTATTATATATTATACAGAGGTCCCGGCACGGGAAGAACACCCTCCTCTGCTTGAACAAATAAGTACATTATTATATATTATACAGAGGTCCCGGCACGGGAAGAACACCCTCCTCTGCTAGAACAAATAAGTACATTATTATATATTATACAGAGGTCCCGGCACTGGAAGAACACCCTCCTCTGCTAGAACAAATAAGTACATTATTATATATTATACAGAGGTCCCGGCACTGGAAGAACACCCTCCTCTGCTAGAACAAATAAGTAAAACAACTTGTAAAACCCTCTAAGGGCAACTTCAAAAACCATAACTAAGGTAACCATAAGACAGGCTTCATTTATATTCATAACCTAAAAGGTAGGACCCAGATGTGTGCTGAACTAGCTGTGGATGGCATCACACACACTGATCCTGTGAAAATAGCTAGCCTGTTAGCTGAGAGGTTTGGTGAAAATCTCACCCCTCTGTCCCCTCCAAACATCTCCCTCACATTGCATCTCCAAAGAGCAAGTCATTAATGCTATCTCTAAGGCCAAAAACACAGCCTCTTTGGGACCAGATGGCATCCCAGGTTGTGTTTTAAATGGTCTAAAACATGAGTTAGTAACTCTGTTATGTATCCTCTTCAACCACAGCCTGAGTACTGGTTTTGCTCTTGTGAATGGAAAACAGCAACCATCATCCCCCTTCATAAAGGAGGTACAGCAGCAGAACCTGGAGCTACAGACCCATAAACTTAACCAGCCTTATCTGTAAGGCCATGGAACGACTCATCATGGACCTTATAAATAAGGATGTAGATGATCTCCAAACACTTGATCTGACACAGTTTGGTTTTGTCAAAGGCAGGTTAAACCTGGTGGACTTCTTTGAAAATGTCACCACAGCCATACATGAAGGCAAATCTGTGTCTGCAGCTTACCTTGATTTAGCCAAGGTCTTTGACACAATCTCACATTCAAGCATCATTGATAAACTTTCCCAGTTGAATAACAGCCCTTAAGTTGTCAGGTGGGTTGCTAACTGGCTCATTGACAGATCATACTTAGTCAAAGTTGGGGACTTTATCTCAACCAGCAGGTCTATCATCACTGGGGTTTTACAGGGGTCAGTCCTGGGCCCCCTATTGTCTGTAATATACTTTTCAGAAGTACAGGCCAAAACAGAGGGGCTGTGGCTGACTAAGTTTGCTGATGACTGCAGTTTACGTGCAGTCATTGAATCCCCGAATTATGTCATTATACTTCAAGAGGGGCTTACAAAAACCACTGACTGGTGCAAAAGCCATGGACTCAAACTCAATGCTAAAAAAATACATTATCATCCCCTTCAGTAAAAATGATACCCCTGCAGACTATCGTATAAATAATAATACCCTAAGTAACAACTCAGTAGTGAGAGCCTTGGGAACGCAAGTTGAATATAGCTTAAACTTTGACCACCATGTGTCTGCTGTGATAAGGAAGGCAGACTACAGTATATACCTCATTAGCAAAGGCATTGCCTCAAGAGCAAAAGAGGTCATAACTCCCCTGTACTCGACCCTCATCAGGCCAATAATTGAGTACAATGCTCCGTTTGGTATGTACCTTACCAGGCACCTGCAGCAACTTGAGAGACCTCAGAGATTTCTAACCAATAAAATTCAAGGTCTCCAGCACATGTCATACATTGACAGACTGACGTCACTATCACTGTACTCAGTAGCATACAGACTACTTAGATGAGACTTGCGCCTGGCCTACAGAGCAATCTCAGATCCAAACCTAATGGAAATGCTGCACATCCACAAGTCAAATAGGACAAGGGTCACCTGCTCCAGGGACCTTCACTTGGCCTGTGACATAAATAGGACCTGCTTGAGAGACAGATATGTATCCTCTGGAATAGGCTACCAATTTACATCAAACAGAGCCCCTCTATGACCCTGTTTAAGCGTAGCCTGGATGATTATATGGGAAACGGTAAATTCTTTCTGGGGATTTCACCTATGACCTCCTAGATATGGACAGTCATTGCTGACTAAGATCTCCAGTTTAGGCATGATCCTTGTATTGGGTTTCTCTAGTGTTATACTGGGTACACACAGCTAGGTGTATAAAGACCATTGGGTCAGTAGCTTAGTAACCACCTATAGACATAAACACTTTATAATTATGGTTTAAAAATTTAATTGGTCTGATGGGTCTTTACTGTCTTCAGGTATTAAAGCCACCACAGCCTTCTTCCAAGATGTTGGTGCACCCCCCCCTTTTAAAATACTGTTAGAACCTTGCAGATCTGTATTGCTTTCTTCCCTCCTAACCTCCAGACTTCTACAGGAGTACCATCTGTCGCTGGAGACTTTCCTGCAGATGGATTATATGTCATAGTTTTTATCTCATCTTCTCCTATAGTAACTGTTAACTGTTGAGCCTCGTCTACCTCTAAGCTTGACATATTAAGCCTTCTGTACATAATTCCATTTGTGCTCCTTTCTGAGTTCCACTTTTCCCTGCGTTATACAAATTTTCATAAAATTTCCAAAATATCTTGTATATCTCTAGGAGATGTGAGGTTATTTTTCTTGTTATAGACTGCCTAAGTGGGCAACAATCCTCCCTACTTTCTGTTGCCCTAGTGATTGTGTTAAATGTTTTTGTGCTCTGGCATTATTACTGAAAAAAAAGTTGCTTAAAAGCAATCTGTGTACACTCATATGTTATCCTTACTCCCTTGTTTTCTCTGTAGTACTCTGCAGTTGCACCTCTTATTGTTCTGAGAGATTCACATTATTCTGCAATACTTTAATCTTTGTCAGCCTGTCTTATTAATTCCTTTTATTACTTAACCATATCTCTTTTTCTTTTATTTCTGCTGTTTTAAACTTCACTTTCATTTTATCCCACACAGTAGCTATAACTTCTGAAGAAATGTCTATCTTCCTTAATGGCTCTTCCTCTCTTTTTAACAGGTAGGTGGGAAAGTGCCAGTATCTCATTTTTCCTCCATTATTGTGCATTTTTATTTTAGTTTGTATTCTGCATGATCTGAAATAGGTATCGGATGCATGTCAAAGCTTTTAATTAAATGCACATATTCTGTGAAATATAATTTCTGTCTAGTCTAGTCCAGTTGTTGTACCTTGGGAAATAATATATGAATTCTGAGTTTCTACTGTTGAATTCACATCTTCCTTAAATACTTTCATAAATTTCTTCAGAAGTCTACCTCTTTTGTTGTATTTTCCCTTTTAGGTCCCAGAGATACATCTTCACTGCTGCAAATTAAGTTCCAGCCGGCACATATAAGTAACATTCCTTAGCTGTTATGGAGCTTAATAATTTTGGGGGAAGTAAGTACACGCCATGGTAATCTTCATTACGTGCCAGTAGCTCTTTCGTACCAAAACTCTACCATTGTCATCTTTTCCGTCTTCTATCGCTGTAGCAGATTCTCTAGGAATTAGTAAAATGGCTCCCATTTTCCTTCGCCCCTCCATCTTAAAATCCTCCTCCATCTTAAAATCCTCCTCCATCTTAAAATCCTCTCTTTATCAAACTTACATGCTCGTTTCTCTCCTAAGGTGTCTCTTGCAGCATTGTTATTTGCACTTTGTTTTTCTTAATATAATTCAATACTCTTACCTTTTTGTCTATACCTGTAAGGCCATTTACAAGCCAAATAATATGGAAGGCGTAGTCCTTATGATAGGTTATTGTTCGCACCCATTATACGTGACAGCTTTTTTAAATCTACATTTCCGATTTTTGTGTTATATGCATACACTAATGTTTGGCAGGTTGATCTTTTATATAGTTGTTTCTTGTTATCTCATTGGAACATATGTCACATTTTTCAAGTCTTTTTGTTTAATGAAAACCTTCAAAAAGTAAAAATGCCCCAGAACACCCGCAGAGCTTATTAATTTAAAGCAAATATGCAAAACTATTTACATCTTCAAATAATGACGTTTAACTCTCCTGATAGGGACTGTTGCCCCAAATTGACAGCTGCATACACAGGCAGTACCTTGGGTTTCCCATGCTAAAGTGCATTTTACAGCCTATGCTCCCACTTACACTGATTGCTGTCTATTTTTTTCTTATCTCTGTTTCTCTCACAGATGTCAGAAATAGTTTGTTTACTTTTAGCCTTAAGAAAAAGTGCACTGGCTATCTTTAAATAAAACAAAATTATACATTGTTATAGTAAATGCATTGAAGTTCTAAGGCTGCTAGTGAATTTGATATCTCTTATTAATTTCCAATAATTTCAAACTTTATTTTTTACTGAACTGCTTGCACTTGTACCTTTTAATTTCTTTGTAGTGATCAGTGCTGCAGTACCCTTAGCTCTGTAGGTTATATCCTGCCAAGGATTTAACAACTGGCCAGATTGCAAAGCATCAGGGCACCTTCCATTCACCCAAACTGTCAGGGTGCCCGAGCTGAGCTGCCTAAAAGACAAGTTTGGGCACAAACCCCTTCAGAGTTTTACTGCCACAGAACACTATGTTCCTCTGAGGCATTTGACGATTGACTGTCGACTTCTCCTTTCCTTTGCTGGGCAGATATGTTCCCTTTGGGGAATAAAAAACTTTAATTTTCTTAAATGTATTGTATTTTTATTTCTGTCCTCTTCAGAAAGTTATTTTAAAGCTTGGAGTGCTGTGTTTTAATGGATTGTCTTGAGACTTTAATGTTCATTTAAATGGAGCACTGTTTCCTTTTTTTGTCATTTTAAAGGTAGCGAGAAATAACTGATAACATTTTCTGTGGAGAAATTGTGTTTATATTTCCATTGTGGGGCTGCCATAGTGTTTTAAAGTGCTTTGTACTGCATTTTTGTTGTCAAGAAAAGTAACTTTACTGCCATTTGCTGCTTGTCTTCCCTTGGAAAGAGGTGCCATTTTTGGCTTGACCATGGAACAGATTGCCAGTCACATGGTCATACACTATTCCGAAACCTGACGTAGCAACAATAGCCTTAGTTGTCTTCTCTGCTCCTAAGCACTTAGTTAATTCCAATTCTATCCTTTTCGATAAGGGTGGGAAAATTATTTTTATTAAACAAGAAACATCTTTATTAAACCATCACTTACAACATAAGCAATCATACATTTACATAAATGAAGACAAACCACAATGACAATCCTAGTCGCAAGCACTTTACAACACAAACCATAATGACAGACTCCCAGTTCCAAACATTATACATCACTTATAATCTTCCCAATCATTTCCAGAAGAATGGGAAAATTATTGATAGGTATGGGAAAAAGTGTAGACTTCTTCAACTTTGATTTTCAGAATTTTGAATTGGCAGACTCATATGTTAAAGTTTGCTGTGACAAATTGTGAAAGTATGAGGAATGTTTTGTCTACAGTTTCTTCTTGTGAAGAAAATGTCTACTTCAAATAACTTAGTTTCTTCTCTTGCACATTGTTCACACTGAATGTACGACTGTTGATACTTCTTCAGTGGCTATGGCCACTGGTACTGTTTTAAGGAGATTTGCATGGTTGTATTCTCAGAATCTTCCAGATGGTATTAAAAGCGAAATGTTAAGTTCTCCCTCAGATAGAGATTTAGTGTTTGCCCTGCGGTGCAGAGGTGACCAAAAACAATGAGGAAAGAGGCAGCAAATCCGGAGAATCTCTTCAGATTCTTCCTTTTTCAAATCGTGCACGGGATTTTCTTTCTCCTCATGCAATGTTAGGAAGAAACAATACAAACAGTCTGAACAGAATTCAGGTAAAAAGACATAGGTTCATAGGTTCATAGGTTCATAGGTTCATAGGTTCATAGGTTTATACTAGGCTATCTGCCCTAAGGCATTTATAAGCCTAGCCCAAATTTTTGTGGCTTACGCCACCCCTTATATGAAAAAATACTGTGCCCATTAGTTTGTTGTGCCTCTGTCCAGTAGTGACACAGAGATGATTCCCGGGATAAACCTACGATCTCCCATCCACAGGTCAAGATTTCTCTTGAACAGAGCCAGCGAGGTGCTCTGCCTCACATGGATCGGGATTTTATTCCACAGCATAGGGAGTCTCTGAGTGATAAATCTATCCCTCCAGCACGTCCTATTTATATCCATGCTAAGGTTTAAGTCGCTTGCTCTAGTGGTTTTGGTGGATTTGGATTTTTTGAGGTGGAGCATGTCCATTAATTCTGGGTTGGACATGGCCTTGTATGTCAGGCACATGTCACCTCTGAGCAGACGGTATGCAACTGAATAGGGCTGGAGTTTCTTCAATCTGGCAGCATATGACAGATTTTGGAGTCCCTTTATCCTTTTGGTGAGGAACTTTTGGGGTCTGTCCAATTGCTGCAGATGTCGGGTGAGATACATCCCGAATGGGGCATTGTACTCGATCATTGGTCTGATAAGTGAAGAGTATAGGGGAACAATGACCTCACTAGATCTGGATGTGAATCCCTTCATGATCAGGTGGGCAATGTAGAAGGTCTTTCTAACCACTTTAGCAACGTGAGTGTCAAAAGAAAGGCCACTGTCAACCTGGGTCCCCAGGTCCCTGATAACCTCTTCTGTGCTTAGTGGATTGCCACCTATATGGTAGCTTGGGGTTACCTTGTTTTTCCCGAAGGGTATGACTATACATTTTTTGGCGTTTAACTTCAGGCCATGGCTCTGGCACCAGCTATCTGTTTCCGTGAGTCCCTTCTGAAGGATATCCATGTCCGATGCACTTTCCACTATGGCGCCCAGTTTGCAGTCGTCAGCAAACTTTGTCAGCCAAAGTCCTCCCATGTTGGCCTGTACTTCTGAGAAGTAGATGCCGAACAATAGGGGGCCAAGGACCGAGCCCTGTGGAACACCACTTGTGACCGGCTTGGAGTCTGACATAGCGCCAGCAACTCTATCCCTGTGGGTTCTGTCCTTAAGCCAGTTTGCAACCCATCTTGTGACATATGGGTTTACATTGAAGCTGGTAAGTTTTTCTACAATACCCAAGTGGGGTATTGTGTCGAAAGCCTTTGCAAGGTCAAGGTAGGCTGTATGGACTGCCTTTCCCTCATCAATGGCCTTGGTGACTGTTTCGAAGAAGTCGACCAAGTTCAAAAGGCATGATCTGCCCTTGTGAAGCCAAACTGGGTCGGGTCCAATGTCTGCAAGTCCCCTATATCTTTGTTTATGAGCTCCATTATGATCCTCTCCATAGCTTTGCAGACTAGACTTGTTAAGCTTATGGAGCGGTAATTACCAGGGTCCGTAGAGGCACCGCCTTTGTGGAGTGGGACCACAGTTGCCGTACGCCACTCTTTGGGCACGTATCCTGTGGTAAGGCTGAGATTAAACAGCTGCCTTATGTGCGGGTTTAATTCCTCATTTAGCTCGTGTAGCACATAGCCGGGGACACCATCCGGTCCCATTGATGCTGTGTTTTTAGCTTTAGAGAGAGGAGCTTTCACCTGCGCATTTGAGATGTCTGGGAGGCTACACTCCGCTGGGATAGTTATCTCTCCTTTGGGGGGGGAGGGGGGTGTAGTTTGCACTGAACCTGTCTGCCAGTATGTTGGCAATGTCTGTGGGTTCAGTGATTTTTGTATCATTTTGGACTAATTCTGAGCATATCTGGGAGTTTCCACCCGGGTTCCTAACATAGCTGAAAAAGGCCTTATGATTGTCCTTTGAATCCATGGCAATTTTTCTCTCAAAATTGGCCTTAGTTGATTTTATGAGTGCTCGTATTTTTTTACTAATAATGATCAGGGGTGACTTCCCTTTTATGGATTTTGTTCTATCATGTAATAGAACATTTAAGAAGAAGTGGCAAGAGAGTTCCAAAAACGTCTCAAACCTCCCAAAACCAAGGACAGTCCAACAAGTTTGAATGGCTGTTCGAGACCTTTTGACCCACCTGCCATGCTGGACCCTTTTCTCTTCTATAAAGTCTGAATCTCTATTTTTCTCTTTGGCAAAAATTGTTTCAGACTAATGGGTTCTGAAAGTCATTCATCAGGATTACAGATGGCAGTGGGAAGAAATTCCTCCTTTTCCAGGGGCCATTCCTCGTCTTGCAGATCAGATTCTTTTTTCCAGCAGTTCTTCGTTATATGTTGTCCCAAGATGTGATTGAACCGGTTCTTCCTTCCTAGTTGGGGAAGGTGTTTTTTTCAGGGATGTTCCTAATGCCAGAGAAAGAAAATGCTTGGAGAGTTGTTCTGGATCCGTCTTTCTTAAACCTGTTTATGATAGTACCCATATGCAAAATTGTATCACTTAATATGATGGTGCCCACATTCAAAGTTATGTCACTTAATATGCTGGTGCCCATGTACAAAATTATATCACTTAACAACATGAAAGTGCCCATATTATGTCACTGAACAATATGATGGTGCCCATATACAAAATTATATCACTTAATATGAAGGTGCCCATATACAGAATTATGTCACTTAACAATATGATGGTGCCCATATACAGAATTATGTCACTTAACAATATGATGGTGCCCATATACAAAATTATGTCACTTAATGTGATGGTGCCCATATTCTAAGTTATGTCACTTAATATGATGGTGCCCATATTCTAAGTTATGTCACTTAATATGATGGTGCCCATATTCTAAGTTATGTCACCTAATGTGATGGTGCCCATATTCTAAGTTATGTCACTTAATGTGATGGTGCCCATATTCAAAGTTATGTCACTTAATAGTATGATGGTGCCCATATTCAAAGTTATGTCACTTAATGTGATGGTGCCCATATTCAAAGTTATGTCCCTTAATGTGATGGTGCCCATATTCAAAGTTATGTCACTTAATGTGATGGTGCCCATATTCAAAGTTATGTCACTTAATATGATGGTGCCCATATTCTGAGTTATGTCACTTAATATGATGGTGCCCATATTCTAAGTTATGTCACTTAATATGATGGTGCCCATATTCTAAGTTATGTCACTTAATATGATGGTGCCCATATTCAAAGTTATGTCACTTAATATGATGGTGCCCATGTACAAAGTTATGTCACTTAATGTGATGGTGCCCATAATCTAAGTTATGTCACTTAACATGATGGTGCCCATATTCAAGGTTATGTCACTTAATATGATGGTGCCCATATTCAAAGTTATGTCACTTAATGTGATGGTGCCCATATTCTAAGTTATGTCACTTAATATGATGGTGCCCATATTCTAAGTTATGTCACTTAATATGATGGTGCCCATATTCTAAGTTATGTCACTTAATATGATGGTGCCCATATTCTGAGTTTGTCACTTAATATGATGGTGCCCATATTCTAAGTTATGTCACTTAATATGATGGTGCCCATATTCTAAGTTATGTCACTTAATATGATGGTGCCCATATTCTGAGTTATGTCACTTAATATGATGGTGCCCATATTCTAAGTTATGTCACTTAATATGATGGTGCCCATATTCTGAGTTATGTCACTTAATATGATGGTGCCCATATTCTAAGTTATGTCACTTAATATGATGGTGCCCATATACAGAATTATGTCACTTAATATGATGGTGCCCATATTCTAAGTTATGTCACTTAATATGATGGTGCCCATATTCTAAGTTATGTCACTTAATGTGATGGTGCCCATTTTCTAAGTTATGTCACTTAATATGATGGTGCCCATTTTTTAAGTTATGTCACTTAATATGATGGTGCCCATATTCTACGTTATGTCACTTAATATGATGGGGCCCATTTTTTAAGTTATGTCACTTAATATGATGGTGCCCATATTCTAAGTTATGTCACTTAATATGATGGTGCCCATATTCTGAGTTATGTCACTTAATATGATGGTGCCCATATTCTAAGTTATGTCACTTAATGTGATGGTGCCCATATTCTAAGTTATGTCACTTAATATGATGGTGCCCATATTCTAAGTTATGTCACTTAATGTGATGGTGCCCATATTCTAAGTTATGTCACTTAATGTGATGGTGCCCATATTCAAAGTTATGTCACTTAATAGTATGATGGTGCCCATATTCAAAGTTATGTCACTTAATGTGATGGTGCCCATATTCAAAGTTATGTCCCTTAATGTGATGGTGCCCATATTCAAAGTTATGTCACTTAATGTGATGGTGCCCATATTCTAAGTTATGTCACTTAATGTGATTGTGCCCATATTCAAAGTTATGTCACTTAATATGATGGTGCCCATATTCTGAGTTATGTCACTTAATATGATGGTGCCCATATTCTAAGTTATGTCACTTAATATGATGGTGCCCATATTCTAAGTTATGTCACTTAATATGATGGTGCCCATATTCAAAGTTATGTCACTTAATATGATGGTGCCCATGTACAAAGTTATGTCACTTAATGTGATGGTGCCCATATTCTAAGTTATGTCACTTAATATGATGGTGCCCATATTCAAGGTTATGTCACTTAATGTGATGGTGCCCATATTCTAAGTTATGTCACTTAATATGATGGTGCCCATATTCTAAGTTATGTCACTTAATATGATGGTGCCCATATTCTGAGTTATGTCACTTAATATGATGGTGCCCATATTCTAAGTTATGTCACTTAATGTGATGGTGCCCACATTCTAAGTTATGTCACTTAATATGATGGTGCCCATATTCTAAGTTATGTCACTTAATATGATGGTGCCCATATTCTGAGTTTGTCACTTAATATGATGGTGCCCTTATTCTAAGTTATGTCACTTAATATGATGGTGCCCATATTCTAAGTTATGTCACTTAATATGATGGTGCCCATATACAGAATTATGTCACTTAATATGATGGTGCCCATATTCTAAGTTATGTCACTTAATATGATGGTGCCCATATTCTAAGTTATGTCACTTAATGTGATGGTGCCCATATTCTAAGTTATGTCACTTAATATGATGGTGCCCATTTTTTAAGTTATGTCACTTAATATGATGGTGCCCATATTCTAAGTTATGTCACTTAATATGATGGTGCCCATTTTCTAAGTTATGTCACTTAATATGATGGTGCCCATATTCTAAGTTATGTCACTTAATGTGATGGTGCCCATTTTCTAAGTTATGTCACTTAATATGATGGTGCCCATATTCTAAGTTATGTCACTTAATATGATGGTGCCCATTTTCAAAGTTATGTCACTTAATATGATGGTGCCCATATTCTAAGTTATGTCACTTAATGTGATGGTGCCCATATTCTGAGTTATGTCACTTAATATGATGGTGCCCATTTTCAAAGTTATGTCACTTAATGTGATGGTGCCCATATTCTAAGTTACGTCACTTAATGTGATGGTGCCCATATTCTAAGTTATGTCACTTAATGTGATGGTGCCCATATTCTAAGTTATGTCACTTAATGTGATGGTGCCCATATTCTAAGTTATGTCACTTAATGTGATGGTGCCCATATTCTAAGTTATGTCACTTAATATGTTGGTGCCCATATTCTAAGTTATGTCACTTAATGTGATGGTGCCCATATTCTAAGTTATGTCACTTAATGTGATGGTGCCCATACTCTAAGTTATGTCACTTAATGTGATGGTGCCCATATTCTAAGTTATGTCACTTAATATGATGGTGCCCATATACAGAATTATGTCACTTAATATGATGGTGCCCATATTCTAAGTTATGTCACTTAATATGATGGTGCCCATATTCTGAGTTATGTCACTTAATATGATGGTGCCCAAATTCTGAGTTATGTCACTTAATATGATGGTGCCCATATTCTAAGTTATGTCACTTAATATGATGGTGCCCATATTCTGAGTTATGTCACTTAATATGATGGTGCCCATATTCTAAGTTATGTCACTTAATATGATGGTGCCCATATTCTGAGTTATGTCACTTAATATGATGGTGCCCATATTCTGAGTTATGTCACTTAATATGATGGTGCCCATATTCTAAGTTATGTCACTTAATGTGATGGTGCCCATATTCTAAGTTATGTCACTTAATATGATGGTGCCCATTCTCTAAGTTATGTCACTTAATATGATGGTGCCCATATTCTGTTATGTCACTTAATGTGATGGTGCCCATATTCAAGGTTATGTCACTTAATGTGATGGTGCCCATATTCTAAGTTATGTCACTTAATATGATGGTGCCCATATTCTAAGTTATGTCACTTAATATGATGGTGCCCATATTCTAAGTTATGTCACTTAATGTGATGGTGCCTATATTCTGAGTTATGTCACTTAATATGATGGTGCCCAAATTCTGAGTTATGTCACTTAATATGATGGTGCCCATATTCTAAGTTATGTCACTTAATATGATGGTGCCCATATTCTAAGTTATGTCACTTAATATGATGGTGCCCATATTCTGAGTTATGTCACTTAATATGATGGTGCCCATATTCTGAGTTATGTCACTTAATATGATGGTGCCCATATTCTAAGTTATGTCACTTAATGTGATGGTGCCCATATTCTAAGTTATGTCACTTAATATGATGGTGCCCATTCTCTAAGTTATGTCACTTAATATGATGGTGCCCATATTCTGTTATGTCACTTAATGTGATGGTGCCCATATTCTAAGTTATGTCACTTAATATGATGGGGCCCATATTCTAAGTTATGTCACTTAATATGATGGTGCCCATATTCTAAGTTATGTCACTTAATATGATTGTGCCCATATTCTAAGTTATGTCACTTAATGTGATGGTGCCCATATTCTAAGTTATGTCACTTAATATGATGGTGCCCATATTCTAAGTTATGTCACTTAATATGATGGTGCCCATATTCTAAGTTATGTCACTTAATGTGATGGTGCCCATATTGTAAGTTATGTCACTTAATGTGATGGTGCCCATATTCTGAGTTATGTCACTTAATATGATGGTGCCCATATTCTAAGTTATGTCACTTAATGTGATGGTGTCCATATTCTAAGTTATGTCACTTAATATGATGGTGCCCATATTCTAAGTTATGTCACTTAATATGATGGTGCCCATATTCTAAGTTATGTCACTTAATATGATGGTGCCCATATTCTAAGTTATGTCACTTAATATGATGGTGCCCATATTCTAAGTTATGTCACTTAATATGATGGTGCCCATATTCTAAGTTATGTCACTTAATATGATGGTGCCCATATTCTAAGTTATGTCACTTAATATGATGGTGCCCATATTCTAAGTTATGTCACTTAATATGATGGTGCCCATATTCTAAGTTATGTCACTTAATATGATGGTGCCCATATTCTAAGTTATGTCACTTAATATGATGGCGCCCATATTCTAAGTTATGTCACTTAATATGATGGCGCCCATATTCTAAGTTATGTCACTTAATATGATGGCGCCCATATTCTAAGTTATGTCACTTAATATGATGGCACCCATATTCTAAGTTATGTCACTTAATGTGATGGTGCCCATATTCTAAGTTATGTCACTTAATATGATGGTGCCCATATTCTAAGTTACGTCACTTAATGTGATGGTGCCCATATTCTAAGTTATGTCACTTAATATGATGGTGCCCATATTCTAAGTTACGTCACTTAATGTGATGGTGCCCATATTCTAAGTTATGTCACTTAATGTGATGGTGCCCATATTCTAAGTTATGTCACTTAATATGATGGTGCCCATATTCAAAGTTATGTCACTTAATGTGATGGTGCCCATATTCTAAGTTATGTCACTTAATGTGATGGTGCCCATATTCTAAGTTATGTCACTTAATGTGATGGTGCCCATATTCTAAGTTATGTCACTTAATGTGATGGTGCCCATATTCAAAGTTATGTCACTTAATATGATGGTGCCCATATTCTGAGTTATGTCACTTAATATGATGGTGCCCATATTCTAAGTTATGTCACTTAATATGATGGTGCCCATATTCTAAGTTATGTCACTTAATATGATGGTGCCCATATTCAAAGTTATGTCACTTAATATGATGGTGCCCATATTCTAAGTTATGTCACTTAATGTGATGGTGCCCATATTCTAAGTTATGTCACTTAATATGATGGTGCCCATATTCTAAGTTATGTCACTTAATGTGATGGTGCCCATATTCTAAGTTATGTCACTTAATATGATGGTGCCCATATTCTAAGTTATGTCACTTAATGTGATGGTGCCCATATTCTAAGTTATGTCACTTAATATGATGGTGCCCATATTCTAAGTTATGTCACTTAATATGATGGTGCCCATATTCTAAGTTATGTCACTTAATATGATGGTGCCCATATTCTAAGTTATGTCACTTAATATGATGGTGCCCATATTCTAAGTTATGTCACTTAATATGATGGTGCCCATATTCTAAGTTATGTCACTTAATATGATGGTGCCCATATTCTAAGTTATGTCACTTAATATGATGGTGCCCATATTCTAAGTTATGTCACTTAATATGATGGTGCCCATATTCTAAGTTATGTCACTTAATATGATGGTGCCCATATTCTAAGTTATGTCACTTAATATGATGGTGCCCATATTCTAAGTTATGTCACTTAATATGATGGTGCCCATATTCTAAGTTATGTCACTTAATATGATGGTGCCCATATTCTAAGTTATGTCACTTAATATGATGGTGCCCATATTCTAAGTTATGTCACTTAATGTGATGGTGCCCATATTCTAAGTTATGTCACTTAATATGATGGTGCCCATATTCTAAGTTATGTCACTTAATATGATGGTGCCCATATTCTAAGTTATGTCACTTAATATGATGGTGCCCATATTCTAAGTTATGTCACTTAATGTGATGGTGCCCATATTCTAAGTTATGTCACTTAATATGATGGTGCCCATATTCTAAGTTATGTCACTTAATGTGATGGTGCCCATATTCTAAGTTATGTCACTTAATATGATGGTGCCCATATTCTAAGTTATGTCACTTAATGTGATGGTGCCCATATTCTAAGTTATGTCACTTAATGTGATGGTGCCCATATTCTAAGTTATGTCACTTAATGTGATGGTGCCCATATTCTAAGTTATGTCACTTAATGTGATGGTGCCCATATTCTAAGTTATGTCACTTAATGTGATGGTGCCCATATTCTAAGTTATGTCACTTAATATGATGGTGCCCATATTCTAAGTTATGTCACTTAATATGATGGTGCCCATATTCTAAGTTATGTCACTTAATATGATGGTGCCCATATTCTAAGTTATGTCACTTAATATGATGGTGCCCATATTCTAAGTTATGTCACTTAATGTGATGGTGCCCATATTCTAAGTTATGTCACTTAATGTGATGGTGCCCATATTCTAAGTTATGTCACTTAATGTGATGGTGCCCATATTCTAAGTTATGTCACTTAATGTGATGGTGCCCATATTCTAAGTTATGTCACTTAATATGATGGTGCCCATATTCTAAGTTATGTCACTTAATATGATGGTGCCCATATTCTAAGTTATGTCACTTAATATGATGGTGCCCATATTCTAAGTTATGTCACTTAATATGATGGTGCCCATATTCTAAGTTATGTCACTTAATATGATGGTGCCCATATTCTAAGTTATGTCACTTAATATGATGGTGCCCATATTCTAAGTTATGTCACTTAATGTGATGGTGCCCATATTCTAAGTTATGTCACTTAATATGATGGTGCCCATATTCTGAGTTATGTCACTTAATATGATGGTGCCCATATTCTAAGTTATGTCACTTAATATGATGGTGCCCATATTCTAAGTTATGTCACTTAATATGATGGTGCCCATATTCTGAGTTATGTCACTTAATATGATGGTGCCCATATTCTGAGTTATGTCACTTAATATGATGGTGCCCATATTCTAAGTTATGTCACTTAATGTGATGGTGCCCATATTCTAAGTTATGTCACTTAATATGATGGTGCCCATTCTCTAAGTTATGTCACTTAATATGATGGTGCCCATATTCTGTTATGTCACTTAATGTGATGGTGCCCATATTCTAAGTTATGTCACTTAATATGATGGTGCCCATATTCTAAGTTATGTCACTTAATGTGATGGTGCCCATATTCTAAGTTATGTCACTTAATGTGATGGTGCCCATATTCTGAGTTATGTCACTTAATATGATGGTGCCCATATTCTAAGTTATGTCACTTAATGTGATGGTGTCCATATTCTAAGTTATGTCACTTAATATGATGGTGCCCATATTCTAAGTTATGTCACTTAATATGATGGTGCCCATATTCTAAGTTATGTCACTTAATATGATGGTGCCCATATTCTAAGTTATGTCACTTAATATGATGGTGCCCATATTCTAAGTTATGTCACTTAATATGATGGTGCCCATATTCTAAGTTATGTCACTTAATATGATGGTGCCCATATTCTAAGTTATGTCACTTAATATGATGGTGCCCATATTCTAAGTTATGTCACTTAATATGATTGTGCCCATATTCTGAGTTATGTCACTTAATATGATGGTGCCCATATTCTAAGTTATGTCACTTAATGTGATGGTGCCCATATTCTGAGTTATGTCACTTAATGTGATGGTGCCCATATTCTGAGTTATGTCACTTAATATGATGGTGCCCATATTCTAAGTTATGTCACTTAATATGATGGTGCCCATATTCTAAGTTATGTCACTTAATATGATGGTGCCCATATTCTAAGTTATGTCACTTAATATGATGGTGCCCATATTCTAAGTTATGTCACTTAATATGATGGTGCCCATATTCTAAGTTACGTCACTTAATGTGATGGTGCCCATATTCTAAGTTATGTCACTTAATATGATGGTGCCCATATTCTGAGTTATGTCACTTAATGTGATGGTGCCCATATTCTAAGTTATGTCACTTAATGTGATGGTGCCCATATTCTAAGTTATGTCACTTAATGTGATGGTGCCCATATTCTAAGTTATGTCACTTAATATGATGGTGCCCATATTCTAAGTTATGTCACTTAATGTGATGGTGCCCATATTCTAAGTTATGTCACTTAATGTGATGGTGCCCATATTCTAAGTTATGTCACTTAATATGATGGTGCCCATATTCTAAGTTATGTCACTTAATATGATGGTGCCCATATTCTAAGTTATGTCACTTAATATGATGGTGCCCATATTCTAAGTTATGTCACTTAATATGATGGTGCCCATATTCTAAGTTATGTCACTTAATGTGATGGTGCCCATATTCTAAGTTATGTCACTTAATATGATGGTGCCCATATTCTAAGTTATGTCACTTAATGTGATGGTGCCCATATTCTAAGTTATGTCACTTAATGTGATGGTGCCCATATTCTAAGTTATGTCACTTAATATGATGGTGCCCATATTCTAAGTTATGTCACTTAATATGATGGTGCCCATATTCTAAGTTATGTCACTTAATATGATGGTGCCCATATTCTAAGTTATGTCACTTAATATGATGGTGCCCATATTCTAAGTTATGTCACTTAATATGATGGTGCCCATATTCTAAGTTATGTCACTTAATATGATGGTGCCCATATTCTAAGTTATGTCACTTAATATGATGGTGCCCATATTCTAAGTTATGTCACTTAATGTGATGGTGCCCATATTCTAAGTTATGTCACTTAATATGATGGTGCCCATATTCTAAGTTATGTCACTTAATATGATGGTGCCCATATTCTAAGTTATGTCACTTAATATGATGGTGCCCATATTCTAAGTTATGTCACTTAATATGATGGTGCCCATATTCTAAGTTATGTCACTTAATATGATGGTGCCCATATTCTAAGTTATGTCACTTAATATGATGGTGCCCATATTCTAAGTTATGTCACTTAATGTGATGGTGCCCATATTCTAAGTTATGTCACTTAATATGATGGTGCCCATATTCTAAGTTATGTCACTTAATATGATGGTGCCCATATTCTAAGTTATGTCACTTAATGTGATGGTGCCCATATTCTAAGTTATGTCACTTAATATGATGGTGCCCATATTCTAAGTTATGTCACTTAATATGATGGTGCCCATATTCTAAGTTATGTCACTTAATATGATGGTGCCCATATTCTAAGTTATGTCACTTAATGTGATGGTGCCCATATTCTAAGTTATGTCACTTAATGTGATGGTGCCCATATTCTAAGTTATGTCACTTAATGTGATGGTGCCCATATTCTGAGTTATGTCACTTAATATGATGGTGCCCATATTCTAAGTTATGTCACTTAATGTGATGGTGCCCATATTCTAAGTTATGTCACTTAATATGATGGTGCCCATATTCTAAGTTATGTCACTTAATATGATGGTGCCCATATTCTAAGTTATGTCACTTAATATGATGGTGCCCATATTCTAAGTTATGTCACTTAATATGATGGTGCCCATATTCAAAGTTATGTCACTTAATGTGATGGTGCCCATATTCTAAGTTATGTCACTTAATATGATGGTGCCCATATTCTAAGTTACGTCACTTAATGTGATGGTGCCCATATTCTAAGTTATGTCACTTAATATGATGGTGCCCATATTCTAAGTTACGTCACTTAATGTGATGGTGCCCATATTCTAAGTTATGTCACTTAATGTGATGGTGCCCATATTCTGAGTTATGTCACTTAATATGATGGTGCCCATATTCTGAGTTATGTCACTTAATATGATGGTGCCCATATTCTAAGTTATGTCACTTAATATGATGGTGCCCATATTCTAAGTTACGTCACTTAATGTGATGGTGCCCATATTCTAAGTTACGTCACTTAATATGATGGTGCCCATATTCTAACTTATGTCACTTAATATGATGGTGCCCATATTCTAAGTTACTTCACTTAATGTGATGCTGCCCATATTATAAGTTATGTCACTTAATATGATGGTGCCCATATTCTAAGTTATGTCACTTAATGTGATGGTGCCCATATTCTGAGTTATGTCACTTAATATGATGGTGCCCATATTCTAAGTTATGTCACTAAATATGATGGTGCCCATATTCTAAGTTATCTCACTTAATATGATGGTGCCCATATTCTAAGTTATGTCACTTAATATGATGGTGCCCATATTCTAAGTTATGTCACTTAATGTGATGGTGCCCATATTCTGAGTTATGTCACTTAATGTGATGGTGCCCATATTCTGAGTTATGTCACTTAATATGATGGTGCCCATATTCTAAGTTATGTCACTTAATATGATGGTGCCCATATTCTAAGTTATGTCACTTAATATGATGGTGCCCATATTCTAAGTTATGTCACTTAATATGATGGTGCCCATATTCTAAGTTATGTCACTTAATATGATGGTGCCCATATTCTAAGTTATGTCACTTAATATGATGGTGCCCATATTCTAAGTTATGTCACTTAATGTGATGGTGCCCATATTCTGAGTTATGTCACTTAATGTGATGGTGCCCATATTCTGAGTTATGTCACTTAATGTGATGGTGCCCATATTCTAAGTTATGTCACTTAATGTGATGGTGCCCATATTCAAAGTTATGTCACTTAATGTGATGGTGCCCATATTCTAAGTTACGTCACTTAATATGATGGTGCCCATATTCTAAGTTACGTCACTTAATGTGATGGTGCCCATATTCTAAGTTATGTCACTTAATGTGATAGTGCCCATATTCTAAGTTATGTCACTTAATATGATGGTGCCCATATTCTAAGTTATGTCACTTAATATGATGGTGCCCATATTCTAAGTTATGTCACTTAATGTGATGGTGCCCATATTCTAAGTTATGTCACTTAATGTGTTGGTGCCCATATTCTAAGTTATGTCACTTAATGTGATAGTGCCCATATTCTAAGTTATGTCACTTAATGTGATGGTGCCCATATTCTAAGTTATGTCACTTAATGTGATGGTGCCCATATTCTAAGTTATGTCACTTAATGTGATGGTGCCCATATTCTAAGTTATGTCACTTAATGTGATGGTGCCCATATTCTAAGTTATGTCACTTAATGTGATGGTGTCCATATTCTAAGTTATGTCACTTAATATGATGGTGCCCATTTTCAATGTTATGTCACTTAATGTGATGGTGCCCATGTACAAAGTTATGTCACTTAATGTGATGGTGCCCATATTCTAAGTTATGTCACTTAATATGATGGTGCCCATATTCTAAATTATGTCACTTAATATGATGGTGCCCATATTCTAAGTTATGTCACTTAATGTGATGGTGCCCATATTCTAAGTTATGTCACTTAATGTGATGGTGCCCATATTCTAAGTTATGTCACTTAATGTGATGGTGCCCATATTCTAAGTTATGTCACTTAATGTGATGGTGCCCATATTCTAAGTTATGTCACTTAATGTGATGGTGCCCATATTCTAAGTTATGTCACTTAATGTGATGGTGCCCATATTCTAAGTTATGTGACTTAATATGATGGTGCCCATATTCTAAGTTATGTCACTTAATATGATGGTGCCCATATTCTAAGTTATGTCACTTAATATGATGGTGCCCATATTCTAAGTTATGTCACTTAATGTGATGGTGCCCATATTCTAAGTTATGTCACTTAATGTGATGGTGCCCATATTCTAAGTTATGTCACTTAATGTGATGGTGCCCATATTCTACGTTATGTCACTTAATGTGATGGTGCCCATATTCTAAGTTATGTCACTTAATGTGATGGTGCCCATATTCTAAGTTATGTCACTTAATGTGATGGTGCCCATATTCTAAGTTATGTCACTTAATGTGATGGTGCCCATATTCTAAGTTATGTCACTTAATGTGATGGTGCCCATATTCTAAGTTATGTCACTTAATGTGATGGTGCCCATATTCATAGTTATGTCACTTAATATGATGGTGCCCATATTCTAAGTTATGTCACTTAATGTGATGGTGCCCATATTCTAAGTTATGTCACTTAATGTGATGGTGCCCATATTCTAAGTTATGTCACTTAATATGATGGTACCCATATTCTAAGTTATGTCACTTAATATGATGGTGCCCATATTCTAAGTTATGTCACTTAATATGATGGTGCCCATATTCTAAGTTACGTCACTTAATGTGATGGTGCCCATATTCTAAGTTACGTCACTTAATATCATGGTGCCCATATTCTAAGTTATGTCACTTAATGTGATGGTGCCCATATTCTAAGTTATGTCACTTAATATGATGGTGCCCATATTCTAAGTTATGTCACTTAATATGATGGTGCCCATATTCTAAGTTATGTCACTTAATATGATGGTGCCCATTTTCTAAGTTAAGTCACTTAATGTGATGGTGCCCATATTCTAAGTTACGTCACTTAATATGATGGTGCCCATATTCTAAGTTACGTCACTTAATGTGATGGTGACCATATTCTAAGTTATGTCACTTAATATGATGGTGCCCATATTCTAAATTATGTCACTTAACCTGTTACCTGTTACCTGTTACCTGTCACTTAACCTGTTACCTGTTACCTGTCACTTATCCTGTTGTCTCTTCTTCCTCTTTCAGGTTTTCTGGTAACATTCGACTTAAAAGATGCCTATCAACACACCTGTATTTATCCAGACTTCAGATGTGTGTTAATGCAGTACAGACATATACAACTTTATCAGGTCTCTGCCTTACCCCTTGGACTGTCCACTGCACCAAGAATGTCCATAAAGCATGTAGCTCCAATTATAGCTGATTTTAGATTATCCATATTTCTCCATATTTAGACAACTTACTTATCTTTGGATGATCTTTTTCAAAATGTCCTCTGTCTCCCTCTTGGTTGAGAGAACTCTTGCACAAGCTGGGATTTCAAGATGACATTCAAAAGTCTTTCTTGACTCCCTCACACATGATTGTTTTCCTGGGATGTCAGCTAGACACCTCAGTTTAAAGAGCTTTTTTTCCACAAGTAAAAAAAAAATTAGATCTTTAGTTGGATCTATTTCTAAGGTTTTCCACTCAGGCTTTGGTCACTGTGAGGGAATACTTCAGCATTTCGGGTCTCATGGGATCTAGGATTCTCATGTTACCCCTGGCAAGACTCTCCATAATAAAGATACTGTGTATCTGAAACCTGTTTGGCCTTAGCATTGACATAGTTTATCCATCCCATTAGTGGGGTTTGTCAGAAGACAAATCTTTCAGTGTAGACAACAGAGATCCTTAAACCCAGTTCTCCCCTTCTCCCTGCTCCAAAGCAGTCAGTCACCACAGATGCTTCACACTCTGCTTGAGGAGCAGTTTCAGGAGCGATAAAAGTGTAGGGGATACCAAAGATAGATGCAAGTGCATGAATATCAAGGATATGGTTGCCCTGATTAGGGCACTCAGCTCTCTGAACCATCTTGGTCCCTGGGACCTCTTTAAGTGGTTACAGACAATACTACAGTCATGTGGTAGATCAACAGGCAAGGAGGAACCAAGTCATACCCCCTTTGCAGACTTGCCATGTTAGCCTGGGATGTAGCATCACAGCACAGTGTCACTCTACAGACATCCTACATTCTGTTAGAGCAAAACTGTGTGGCAGACAAACTGAGCAGGACCAAGACAGACCCTCATAAATGAAAAGTAGATCGAGGGTCTTCCAATATTTGATCCATGTGTGGCAAGTTCCTTAAGCAGACCTCTTTGCCTCCTCTCTGATTAATCAAGTGACAAAATTATTTTCCAAGACTCCATGCAAGAAGGCCTGGAAGACAGATGCCTTTTCTTTTCTTTGGACAGGAATGTTTCTGTATGTCTTTCCATTAATGTCCAGGATACATCTGAAGATTCAGAAAGAGCCCCCCCCCAAGATCATTGAGGTGACTCCCATCTGGCCCAGGCAGCTACGGTTCTCCCTTCTTTTAGGAATGGCCAGGGGCAGTTACCACAAGACTCCTCACAGCATAGATCTACTCACACGACAACAGGGGTGACTGCCTGGATGATAGGGTCTTAATACCTTTTAGGTACCTGTTTTGTGGGACACTCGGCAGGTACTAATGGGGGCGAGAACGCCTGCTATTAGAAATTCATATATTAACAAATGGAAAATGTTTTCTGGGTGGTGCCAACAACATGATCAGCACACATTTAGGGCTAGTTGTTCTCTGGTATTACAATATTTATGTGAGTTACTGCCCTACGGGCTTTCTTATTCCTCTGTCAAGATTAATTTATCAGCCATTTCAGCGTGTCTGGTCATGGATTTTCCTCTGTCAAGGTAATCTCTTGTCAAATGTTCTTGAAAAGGATTTTGCATAATAGGCCTCCAAGTAAATTGGTGTCCCCTCCTTGGGATCTTAATTTTGTGTTAGAGAAGCTATCTAACACTTGTTCCATTTGAACCAGCTAATCTGGCTGACTTGAGATTCTTAACATGGAAAACAGTTTTACTGATTCCTCTGACCTTTGCAAGAAGGGTATCTTAATTGCAAGCACTTATGGTGAGTCATCCCTACCTCATTTCCCATAAGGACAGGGGTTTCTTTGAGAACCAATCTTTCTTTGATACCTAAAATGGTATTCAAGTTTACTTTAAGCCAAACTATCCAACTTCCTGTTTTCTTTCCTAAACCTATAAATGAGGGAGAAAGGATACTCCATACCTTCACAGATAACTCAGGAACTACCTTGAGAGAACTAAATCTGTTAGATCTTTGGATTGGTTGTTCATCTATGTGTAGGTAAGAAGAAGGGATAACCCATGTTAAAGCAGACTATTTCCAAATGGTTGTCCTGTTACCTATTGCTATACTCACCATTACAAATGTAGTCCAGGTAGGGTCAAGGATGTACCAGGGCCTTGGATGTATCTATGACTTTTTTGGAAAGAGTTGAATTCTAGGAGCTGCTGCTTGATGCTGTCTGCATACCTTTACACTATACGCTTGATTCCTTCTGTAGGCCTGGATCAAGCTTTGCTAGGACCATTCTCCAGAGGCTCCTGGACCTGTCTCCTTCCACCTCCCAAATATACTTAGCTGTGGTAATCTGCTCGTATAGCTAAGGCTGCTAC
Organism: Protopterus annectens; assembly: GCF_019279795.1. NCBI lineage: Eukaryota > Metazoa > Chordata > Ceratodontiformes > Protopteridae > Protopterus > Protopterus annectens. The sequence goes on along the minus strand of NC_056735.1, from coordinate 96,374,837 downwards.
AGCAGTGATCAGTATAACAAACATAGTACAGATGTGTTAAACTTACCATAACAGTAGATCATCAAAAACACTAGCTGCTCCCTCCCTCCATCCCCTTATTTTTGTGTGATTTTATGCCAGGGTGTGGACATTTATTTTTTCTTATTCTTAACATTGTCCTTTTAGGGCTTAGCCTACCTCTCTCTGCTGTCAGGACAGCGGTGAAGGGCTTTGTGCCCAAACTTGTCTTTTAGTTAGCTCAGCTCAAAAGTGCCCTGAAGCTTTGGAAGCTGGCCAGCTGTTTTATACTTGGCAGGATATAACCCATGTAGCTACAGCTCCTGAAGGATGATCATTCCAACCTCAACTCTTACAGTAAGTTCATCTTACACAACTGTACTTTCCCTCAGTAAACAACGTTCAGAACTCTCAAGATTAACTGCCTCCTATTGTAGTCAGCTCATTACTAATCACTTACTCATAAGATTAACTGCCTCCTATTGTAGTCAGCTCATTACTAATCACTTACTCATAAGATTAACTGCCTCCTATTGTAGTCAGCTCATTACTAATCACTTACTCATAAGATTAACTGCCTCCTATTGTAGTCAGCTCATTACTAATCACTTACTCATAAGATTAACTGCCTCCTATTGTAGTCAGCTCATTACTAATCACTTACTCATCACTAAAGTGTGCTAGCCTGTGTAACTAATCTATCACTGTTTCTGCATTTTCTGTGTGTTTCTACCAAAAAAACAAAAGAATAATCCTTGTTTTCCCGCCTTCCTCGACTAGTTTAGACCAGTTTACAGGCATTGCTGTATTCTGGGCTGTGGTGTAGTTCCTGTGTTGTCTATTACCTTACTTGGATAGAAGGAAGTTTCTTTGCTCACCAGTGGGAGTGGGGAGCCTTGAGCAGCCTACCTGTCCTTGGGGGAAGTGACCTCAGCACAAGAAGCTGTAGTAATTGGTTGTTTGGGACCATTTCCAGCTCTTTTGTAGTTTACTGTTTAAAATCCGCCTCTGGGCATTTTTTTCTGGCTATACTGCTCAGACAAGATTCACGTGGGTTTACAGAGTGGTCCTAGCAGCAGGGAACTCAGAAAAGCGACTACCTTCTGGATTTAAGTATCTTTGCTTTTTTCACTTGAAATAGCTTCTGTAGCTTACCTTGAACTAGCCTGAACTGTTTTTTAACTGATTGCTGCATTATTTTAAAATCTGCACTTAAAGTTACATTTTAGTCGAATTTGATCGAAAGTTTGCTTGTTTGTTTGTTTAATTTAACTGTGGAGGCTGCCCACTAAAGTGTGCTAGCCTGTGTAACTAATTTATCACTGTTTCTGCATTTTCTGTGTGTTTCTACCAAAAAAAACAAAAAAATGACCCTTGTTTTCCCGCCTTCCTCAACTAGTTTAGACCAGTTTACAGGCATTGCTGTATTCTGGGCTGTGGTGTAGTTCCTGTGTTGTCCATCACCTTGCTTGGATAGAGTGAAGTTTCTTTGCTCACCAGTGGGAGTGGGGAGCCTTGAGCAGCCTACCTGTCCTTGGGGGAAGTGACCTCAGCACAAGAAGCTGTAGTAATTGGTTGTTTGGGACTATTTCCAGCTCTTTTGTAGTTCACTGTTTAAAATCCACGTTTGCACGGCTTTGCGCGGTCTTACGCATAGCGCAGCGCCGGTTAAACAAGGTTAAACTTTTTCTGGCTCCGCCAAGTCTGTTCTTCAAATATTCCCTTAAGGAAGCTCTACTCTTAGAATAACCAGACTACTCACTGTATTATAAGCCTAGCACTTGTTCTCAATACTTCTCTACTAAGTAAGCACTCTCATACTAAGTAAAGCACTACATCTACTTACCACCCCTGTGAATACCTACTTCCCTTAAAGGTATACCACTCCCTTATACTGTTCTAGCATGTCGAGTGGTAGATAACTGGCGTCGTCTCCAGTTCAGCTGGTCAATCTGGGCATCTTGAGACAATGCTACAATTGTCTCATGTACACAGACAACCCTCTCCTCCTCCCAGCAAACACAAATACATGTGAGAGATGCAACTATATAGCCAAACTGGAGGCTGAACTCTCTCAACTCAGGGCTGGCATGACCAGACAGGAGGAGATGGCAACCACACACACAACAATCCCAGTCCCACATAGACCTATCACAACTGCAAACCAAAAACATAAAAACACAAAGACATACTCAGAGGCTCTAATAAAAAACTTACCAAAACAACAGATGCTCCCAAAGCAGACATCCAAAAATCCACCACCTCAAAACAAAACACATGCAACACATACTTCAATAAATCAGTGTGTCGACCAATCACATCCCTTAAGGCCAAACACCTTGCCTGATACACTAGTAATAGGTGACTCCATAGTCAGACACACTGATGTCCCACTGACCAGGCTGAACAAGGAGAAGGTGACTGTGAGCTGTCTATCGGGAGCTAGAATCCGCCACATAACACACGCACTCAGGTCACTCCAAAGCAAGTACAAATATGACTCCGTCATTGTCCATGCTGGTGTGAATGACCTGAGACGTACCTCCCTGGACTACATGAAAAGAGACATAGAGGAGCTCTCCGATTATGTAGCCCAGGCTGGTATGACCCTGACCCTGAGCAGCATCTTGCCCTCACCAAGAATGATACCACAATACAAAGACAAGATGATCAGCTTTAACAATTGGCTCAAGTACTGGTGTCATTCTAAGGGGATCCAGTGTCTGTCTGCCTGGGATGATATGTTGGACAAGCCACGCTGCTTCGCAAGGGATGGCTTACACCTGTCACCACTGGGCTTCTGGATATTGGCAAAGGCTCTTGCCACCCTCATAGTGCCTTTTTTAGGCAAGGCTCAAAAGACAAACCCACCTCCTTAGAAAACAAAAATGGAAAAAACTAAGGGTAATGCTGCTCAACGCCAGAAGTCTAAATCTCAAGATGCAGGCACTTGATGCACTCCTCAGCATGGAGAACATCGACGTCTGTGCAGTAACTGAAACCTGGTTCAAGGCTCCTGAGAGCACCCCAGCACTACCAGGCTATACCTCGTATCATGCTTTTTGGCCCCAAAACCCGGGCCGAACCACAAAGGGAGGGGGAGTGTCCATATTCATAAAGGACACCCACACCTCCAGGTTAGTAGCAACACATGAAGCATCAGAGACCATACAGGTGCAACTAACCATAGGCAAAACTGCTATACAACTGGTAGCATGTTACAGACCACCCTCCCAATCTCAAGAACCCCACTCAGCCTTCCTGAAGACATTGGAGGATATAAATGTATCACAAAATACCATCATACTGGGAGATTTCAACTACCCAAATATAGATTGGGTACATTATTCTAGCCCTAATACCCTAGCCCAAAGGTTCCTGGAATTCATAAATTTAAATGCACTGGAACAACTAGTCACCTCTCCCACTAGGGGAGATAATATACTAGACCTGATCATCACAAACATGGGGATAAAATGCTCCACACCGGAAGTATACCCCTCACTAGTGAGATCTGACCACAAACTAATCACCCTGGATATACATATCCCACCTCCACCCCCAGCACAAAAGACCATAGTGAAAAACTTCTCAAAAGCAGACTTCACTCTTCTTAAGACTGAGATGGTATCCTTTAAGCCCACTGTGCCAGTGGATACCACATCCCACAATGCCGAATCCTTCACAAATGCTTTCTATGGACATCTCCAAGAATGCATGGATCATGCAATCCCAAACAAATCCAAGTCCCTCTCCACCAAATGTAAGCGTCCTGTCTGGTGGACCTCAGCCATAAACAAATTGTATAACAAAAGAAGGAAGCTACTGCACGTCAGAGCAAATCCCATGAAGGGAAGACATCTCTGATCAACATTAGCAGAAAACTACGCTTCTCATAAAACATCCAAGGCAAACTTTGAGAGAAAAATCGCTAAGGACACTAAAGATAACCACAAAGCCTTCTTCAGCTATGTTAGAAACCTGGAAACCCTCAGATATGCTCAGAGTTGGTTCACAACAACAAAAATACACTGAACCCACAGATATTGCTAACATTCTGGCTGACAGGTTCAGTGCAAATTTCTCGCCTCCTTCACCTCCAAAAGAAGAAATACTTATCCCAGCTGAATGTAATCTCCCTGTCATCTCAGATGTCCAAGTGAGAACCGCCCTAAACGAAGCAAAAAACACAGCATCAATGGGACCTGACGGTATCCCGGGGTGCGTGTTACGTGAACTCTAAGAGGAGCTAAACCCACACATAAAAATGCTATTTAACCTTAGACTTACTTCGGGATATGTACCTGAACACTGGCATACAGCAACAGTGGTCCCACTCCACAAGGGGGGTGCCTCTACAGACCCTGGAAACTACCGCCTCATAAGCTTGACTAGCCTGGTCTGCAAAGCTATGGAAAGAATCATTATGGAACTCATAAACGGAGACATAGGGGACCTACAGACGCTTGACCCCACCCAGTTCGGCTTTGTAAAGGGCAGATCCTGCCTTTTAAACCTAGTTGACTTTTTCGAAACAGTTACTAGAGCCATTGATGAGGGCAAAGCAGTCCATACAGCATACCTGGACTTGGCTAAGGCCTTCGACACAATACCCCACTCAGGCATCATAGATAAGCTAAACAGCTTAAAAGTAAACCCTTATGTCACTAGATGGGTTGCAAACTGGCTAAAGGACAGAACCCATAAAGTTAAAATCGCTGGAGCAATGTCAGACTCAAAGCCAGTCACAAGTGGTGTCCCACAGGGATCTGTCCTGGGACCCCTCTTGTTCGGCATTTATTTATCAGATGTTAAAGCAAACATGGGAGGGCTGTGGCTGACAAAGTTCGCAGATGACAGCAAACTAGGCGCCATAGTCGGTACACCAGCAGATACACACATCCTACAAAAAGGCCTCACTGAAACAGACAACTGGTGCCGTAGTCACGGCCTTAAACTAAATGCTAAAAAATGTATAGTCATCCCTTTTGGAAAAAACAAAGTACCCACAAATTATCACATAGACAGCAACCCACTGAGTACGGAAAAAGTAATCAGAGACCTAGGGACCCAAGTAGACAGCGACCTCTCATTTGACACCCACGTTGCCAAAGTGGTTAGAAAAACATTCTACCTTGCACACCTCATCATGAAGGGTTTCACATCCAGATCCAAGGATGTCATTATATCCCTATATTCCTCCCTCATCAGACCCATGATTGAGTACAATGCCCCATTTGGTATGTACCTCACCCGGCACTTGCAACAGCTGGAGAGACCACAAAAGTACCTCACCAAAAGGATCAAGGGTCTCCAACATATGTCTTATTCTGCCAGACTAAAGAAACTTCAGCTCTATTCAGTAGCATACCGCCTGCTCAGAGGTGATCTCTGCCTAACGTACAAGGCCATGTCCAATCAGGATCTGATGGACATGCTCCACCTCAAAAAATCCAAATCCATCAGGACCACGAGAGCTAAAGACTTAAACCTTGGCACAAGTATGAATAGGACATGCTGGAGGGATAGATTCATAACCCAGAGGCTTCCCATGCTTTGGAACAGGATCCCAGTTCGTATTAGGCAGAGCCCCTCACTGACTCTCTTCAAGAGAAATCTTGATGAGTGGATGGGAGATCGTAAGTTTACCCCAGGGGTCACATCTGTGTCACTGCTAGACAGGGGCACAGTAAACTAATTCTGTTATATAAGGGGACCTTCACTGTGTCACTACTAGACAGAGGCACAATATTCTAGATTTATTCTGTACATTTTTGTACAATTTCATGGGGTGGCAAAAGCCACATCACTATGGCTAGGCTTACAAATGCCCCAGGGCAGATAGCCTAGTACTATACTATGAAACTATGAAACTATATGAGTGCTGCCCCTGCACTTGTACAGTAATCAAGGAGCCTCAATCCTCACCACTAGCACCAGTGAGGGACGTACACATTGGGAGGATGACAAGTACACACACAGTAAAGTACAATTTCCCTTAAGAGCACACAGAGTTAGTCCGGGGTTGGTTTCTCCTGATCCCCAGTAAGACTCCTCACTGGCACAGTTATAGAGTTGAGTCCTTAGCCAAGGTTGAGTCCTCCCAGCACTGCCTCTGTCCAACCAATGCTTCATATCCCTGCCCATGTAGCACACACACACACACACACACACACACACACACACACACACACACACACACACACACACACACACACTTTGACATTTGATTTATACACAAGCACATACCTGGGAAAGGCTGACACAGGTTTACTAGCTATGCCCCGTCTGCCCAGACCATAAGGTAGTTAGCACTGCCACCAGAACCCCTTATCAGCTACTTTAAGGCCCTTCCCCAAGGGTGACCGATTCTACTGTGTAATGTTACTTCTTCTTCTTCAGGCTTTTCCCGGTTAGGGGTCGCCACAGTGGATCACCTGTCCTCTTATGATAGGCAGCGGAGTTTTACGGTGTTGAGTTGCCAGCCCGGCACCCAACCTTCCACGGAAGGCACACAAATGCACGCATTCGCGCCTAGGGCCAATTTAGAGTATCCAGTCCCCCTACAGCATGTCTTTGGGATGTGGGAGGAAACTGGAGCACCTGGAGGAAACCCACGGGACCACAGGGAGGACAAGGCACCCTGTCTGAGGATTGAACAGAAGAACCTCTTGCTGCGTGGCGACAACGCTAACCGCTGCACCACCATGGCTGCCCCTACTGTGTAATGTTATTAATAATCCAAATGGTAAGTGTGACCAAAAGCAAGGCTATTGGAGTGTCACCAAATACATATACAAGTACTCTAAGAGCTTAAGTATCTCTAAATAAACCAGCCACAATTAAAAGGTGTAAATATATTTAATAATAAATAATAAAAGAACAAGACAATACTCAATAACTCAACACAGTGACTACAGAGTTCAGAATCACTGGAAATATTTTAAAACAACATTGCAGAATAGTCTCAAATAAATAGAGAAAACATCTAAACTAATCTTACTATATTCCTATCTCTAAGAGAAATCACTGTAATCTAGTTACTTACTATTAGCAAGACAAGTGCTGATGAGAGAATGTTGTCAGATCCAAAGACAAATACAAAATGTCCGGACTCACTCTCTGAGATGGCTCTTAAATTAATAAGACACATTCCTGCTGGGATAGCTGGGATGCCATCACTCTTTGTCACCTGTCTTCAGTTCCCAGGCTAACAGAAACTTAGAATTTAGCACCTCTGTGTCAAAAGTACACATCTCTCAGAAGTTTGCCTAGAACTGGAAGTTGTAAAACAGTTAAATATTTTTGCATTTGAAACCTAGTAATTATTTGCGTTTCCAGACAATAGGAAAACCTCTAGCTTTAGACATTGTGTTTGCTTGCTGCACTGAAACTAACTTTTTTATAGCCCATCGTAAAACACTTTGAACTTATTTTCCTGACGTTTTGCAAGTTAACTCTGTATGTTCCAACTTCTGCTATTAATATAGTTTATATACATTTTTGTTCGTTTCAGTAGGGTATACTGTGGTTACATTCTTGAAGCTCAGTACATAACATACAGTTCAACACACACTTCTGCACCAGTAGTTTAATAGCCACATAACATATAGTTCTCATACATTTGTAAGTCAAGCCTATGGATCATATTCACAAATGACATATGATTATTTACAAAATTCCAGATAGCTGGGCTGGCAGCATTTTGGTTTGTCACTCCCCCCCCCCCCCATGAGAACTCAAGCTAGTTTTTCAAGTGACCCTTGAGAAACGTTGCTTGAAAGGGTTGAGCCTATATGGGAATAACTTACCCCATTCCCTGTCTTTAGATTCCAGCTGCCTTGGCATTGCACTGTCCCATCATATGCCTGCAACCCTAGGCTCCACCATAATAATTTGGGATTTTCCTGCCTGCTCCCTGTAGCCATAGATCCCCCTCAGACTCCTCCTGCCTTGTTCTGCAAATACTTAGCACAAGGGCCTTCCTGTCATGGTAAGGTTACATCATGTTAACATGGTACAATTTGTGCCCCTGCCTCCAGCCTAGCAGTTCTACCATGTAGTTAACATCACTGACCTTCCTTACCACCTTGTAGGTTCCCTCCCAAGCTGCCTGCAGCTTGTTGAGTCTGACAGAAATGAGAACCATTACCTGCTGCCCCACACCATACACTCTAGCTCAAGCATTCCTGTCATACCACATCTTTTTCTGCTGTTGGGCTTCTGCCAGGGTCTCCTGGGCCAAACCCATGAGATTCCTGAGCCTTGTCCTGAGGTTTAGGACATATGCCACAACAGAAACCTTGTGGGATTCACACCCACCCACCCATCCCGAATTAAATCTAGAGGTCCCCTCACCCTATGCCCATACAACTCAAAGGGTGAAAAACCTGTGGATTCCTGGGGCACCTCTCTGTAAGCAAACAATAGATGGGGCAGATATTTGTCCCAGTCCCTCTTAACTGGTCTGCAAATGCCCATAGCATCAATATGAGTGTAGAGTTTAACCTCTCAACAAGACCATTAGTCTGGGAATGGTAGGGGTGGTCTTTAGGTGCTTCACCCCGCAGTAGTTCCACAGACAAGCCAGCAAGTGTGATATGAAATTGGCACCTCTGTCAGTCAGTATTTCGTTTGGGAAACCTACCCTGCTGAAAATCTGTAAAGAAGCTTTTGCCACCTTTTCTGCCTCAATGGAAGACAGAGCCACTGCCTCAGGGTATCTGGTAGCTAATCTATTACCACTAGGATATACATTTTACCTGTGGAACTTAGGGTACTCAGAGGTCCCATAATATCCATAGCTACCCTCTGAAATGGCTCCTCAATCACAGGCAAAGGCATCAGAGGAACTTTTACCTTATCTCCTGCCTTGCCTGCCTTTTGGCACTGCTCACAGGTCCTGCAGTACCATGTTACATCCCTGGAAATCCCAGGCCAATAGAAGTTCTGCATAATGCGTCTCTTCATACATTTTATGCCCATATGACCTGCAAAAGGAATATCATGGGCTATGGCTAGAAGTGCCAGATGGTAGGCTCTGGGCACTACCAACTGCTGTATTCTCTCACACTCTAGCCTTCCCTCAGGGATCCACTCTCTATATAGTAACCATTTGTCCCAATATACCGATTCCCCCTTCCCGTGAGAATCAGGTGCCTCACTAGCTACCTCCCTCAGGCCTTTTAATGTAGGATCTGAGAGCTGAGCCTGTCTCATTTCTCTCTTTGTAACCCTTCCTAGCTCCCCTTCCAGAGGAAGTTTGTTGACAGCTGTGCCTCGCTGTCAGCCTGGGTATTACCTCTCACCTCTGCCCTTGCAGTCACTCTGTCTAAGGGAACATTAGTACCCACCGGCAGCTGTGGCTCACCATCAGTCTCACTGCTACAGGGTAGCACTGTCCATAAAGTAACCACCTCACCAGTCCTTGCTGTAAGTGTGCGGTCTATCTGGATCTCCCCCAGGCTACCAGACCCACATGCTTGTCTCCAAGCCTGACTGCATGTAACTGCATGCATACACGGTACTGCATTATCAAAATCATTCCCTATCAGGACATCTGCAGGGTGGTAGTTTGGTATCCTTCTTGTCTAAAGACAACTTACTGCTGGCATTCGTCATTCCCACTTACTGGCTCTCCCACCGTTTGCTCCTACCATGCCTCCATGGACATCTGTATGCTACATGGCCCCACTGGTTGCATTTAAAACATTTAACCCATGGTCCAGGACATGTACCTGGACTAGTGACATCCCCTGCTACTGGTGGACTCTGTTGGGGCAGTCTGGGCTGACCACCTTAGACCTATGAGCAGCACTGGGTGTCTTTTTTCTGTCCAGTGATGCCCTGATTGCTAGGTATAGGTCTCCCTTCCTCCCCAACTCATCTCTCAGTCTCTAGACTCACTCTTTGTCACCTGCCTTCAGTTCCCAGACTTACAGAAACATAGAATTTAGCACCTCTGTGTCAGAGGTGCATATCTCTCAGACATTTGCCTAGAACTGGAAGTCCTAAAACAGTTAGAAATAATGACTAGGTTTCAAATGTAAAAGTGTTTGTTTCCAGACAATAGGAAAATGTGTAGCTTTAGACATTGTGTCTGCTTGCTGTACTGAAACTAACTTTTTATAGCCCTTTGTAAAACACTTTAAACTTATTTTCCTGAGGTTTTGTAAGTTAACTCCGTATGTTCCAACTTCTGCTATTAACATAGTTTATGTACATTTCTGTTCTTTACCAGTAGGGTACACTGTAGTTACATTCTTGAATCTCAGTACATAGCATACAGTTGACCACATACTTCTGCACCATTAGTTTAATATCCACATAACATATAGTTCATTTGAAAGATAAGCCTATGGATCATATTAACATTCACAAATGACATATGGTTATTTACAAAATTCCAGATAGCTGGGCTGGCAGCATTTTGGTTTGTCACACCATGTAAACATAAGAATAGAATATACAACTGCTCTCAGCTACAGGCTTCTCAACTATCACTGAACATTTGTTTGCTTAAGTAAAAAAAAAAAAAAACATTGCATATGCAAGAGACTCAACATTTCTCATCCCATTCATCATGTTTTCTTATTTTTCAGGCCTACTTGCTTACAGAAAAGCACTTGTTTTTAGATTAAGCCAAGGGCATTAATCCAGATATTCACCTATACAAAAGTAAGAAAGAGCATATCAGCTCAACATATATTATAATCTGAAGACTTTTATACCCCATCCCCAACATCAATAAACCAAGAGTGCAGCATATTAACAAATGTGCTTTTGCCCAGCCTTTCTTCTCTGTTTACATTGTAATGCCTTTATTTCTTAAAACTAAAAAAAAATCCTTCTTTACTTTAATAACTTTATCACATACAATTACTGAAAAGACTCACACTCACCCCCTCATTTTAGATTCCCCTAATTACCTACAACACAAATCTGTTTTACTATAGAACATACCGTTTATATCATGAAATGTTTATACAAATACAGATAAGAACAAAAATTGTTTTGCTTGCAGTTACTTATTTCCTTTAATATCACTCTAAACATTACTGACAAAAAGTGGGGGTATATGCTTTTCATTCCGGTCACAATTTAACAAAAGTCAACAAAGGTCCAGTCTTTCTCAGACACTTTTTTTCTTGTAAAGCCATATTTCACAAATGTGATTGTTTTATAATCTCACATGTATTCTCTAATTTTAGTGTTGCTGGGTCATCTTCCTGTTCATCTCTATCTCCCAGCACCAGGCACTGGATCAAGTCCAAGGTACTCTCAATTCTTCTAGTCAATTCATGTGCCTTTTTCTCTCTCTCAGGCATTTTCCTTTGGAACAATGGAATAGGTTTCACTGGCAAAGTCTTTTTATGAGCTTTATTGTCAGAAGAATGAGAAGCAGAGTCCCTTCTGTTTGATGGCTCATTTTTTGTTGGACTAACTTTTGTATTTTCCCCTTAGTTTGTTTTGCATCAAAAATTACTTTGATTCTCCAGGAAAAATTATTCTGAAGACAATTGGATATGGCAGCTTAAATATCACATGTTTCTCAACATTCCCTGATCGCTGGGCTAAATTTCCACCTCATCTTGCTGATGTACAGTAAATAATCATTTTCCACATAGACTTTTCCAGCTCCAATTTTAATACTTTGCCCTTCTGCTGCAGTTTTGTCAGGATCAACCCTTTCTGTTGGTATGGTTGCATCTTTACTAATACAGGTCTTGGCTGATTTCTCATGGCCAGGTTTGCAGCATACAAGCGATGTGCCCTTTCAGTCAAAATCCTGCTGTGCAGTACCAGTCTCGTTGCTTATTTGCTTTCATTAAATTAATTCAATCTATTCCTTCCAGTTTCTCTGGTACAGTAGAAAATTTTAGGTATTCCTTGTGTGCTCTGTCCTCTATCTCTACCATTTTTGAAGCAGCCCTTCTTGAGAAGCCCCATACTCAACCAGACTTTTCTTTATTTCAACCTGTTATTTTTGCAGTTTTATCAGTTCATTTAAATGGGTACTTAAAGCTTCTATTTTTTCCAGCCTTTTGTTATTTGAGTTTATAATATTACTTCAGTGTTTAATTTATTTTGATGAGCTCTGTGCAAATTTGATTTATTTTTTCCTCTAAATTGCTGGAAGCCATGTCTTGCACTAAAGCTGGAGCTTGAACTGTTTTTTTGCTGAACAGCTGCAGGATTCTTCCCAGTCAATGTTTTCTCTTCACCTTTTCTAGTTTATTTTCTTTCATGTTCTCAAAGTTTCTCATTTGCTGGTATCCAGGCAGTGTACTTACTAGGCAGTAACTGAATTTTACTAAATCTGGTAGAATTACTAGCCCTTATTTCTCAGTTCCTGTTTGTTTTTTTCATACTGGGAGAACTATAATTAAGCTGCTGACCAGCGTGCAGCCATCTTGAAAGTCAGAGATTTTGAAGGTTTTGAGAGAAGATGATATGTGACCGAATAAGAAGTCTAAGTGGTTGCACTAGTTTCTCCTGAGCATGAATCATGTTTGATGCACAGCGGGTAGTAATCTGTGTAATCAGTTCTCCTTGCCCATTTTATAAATGGTAGTGGCCACTAGTCGCATAGAAGGCGTTTAAATATTACTGTGTTGTAAGAAGAGTTGAAGAAAGTAATATTACAGTGTAGCAGTAGGAATAATTTAATACATTGCCCCATTGACATACAGACAGCAATTTTTTTTATATATACAGTTGCTTCTAAAATGTGTGTCCCCGGTTGATCGCACTTCAGGGTAAGGAGAGGAGCGGAAGAAACACTGTCAATGAACACACAAATTTCATAGAAGTCAGATGATTTCCCAGCTACTGCAGAGATGTGCAGTTAGCAACCAAAAAAAAAAAAAAAAACTAAAGAAATTTGATTTTGCTGGCCACTGGAGGTATGAGGAGACAGCATGTGTAGTCAACCCCCTTCCTGTCCACTGCAAATGTGCACAGATGGCACATAAACTTTACAGAGAAATCTGTTTCCTACTTTTTGTAGATGTGGACACTAATCAGCATAAAAACATAGGGAAAAGTGAAATTGTTTTCTACACAATGCAGATGCATGTGCAGTCCAACATTATGGTAATGTAACAGAGAAATCAAATATTTCCTGGACATTGGAAAAGTATATACAATCAAACAGTGTAAAGATGTCAAATTCCAGGTGTGCAGTTGTGCTCATTGGCAGATGGAGATTATTACAAGCAGGTCAAAGTTTTGTAGAAAGTGCTCGTGCACACTGTCAGTCGGCATGACAGCTTGTAGAGAAGAAAAAGATTTCCTAACCACTACAGATGTGTACAGATGTGTACAGATGTGTACAGCTGGACAGAGCAAAACAATGCAGAGAAGTGAAGCAGCTTCCTAAAATTCACATGATGGGATGAAGCCCCTTGGATGTGTACACAGATGCATGTATATACTGCACTCCAGTACAGTCTGCAGATCCATCATAACTGAACAGGAAAATGGGAATCTCCGAAATTATAGCTGGGAATTCAGAAATGCAAATTATGAGTTTTGTTTTCCTTTTGTTTTAGAATATGATGGGTTGCACTGGTCTTGACTGGTTGATTTTCTTTCCACAGGTCATGCTGTAGGATTTACAAATGCTTCCTTTTGCTGGGATAATGTGGAGCCACCGATACTTAAACAGTAAGTGAAGTATATTGCTAAACGGATTAATGTGCATTGTCTATCTTTGGATTGTACTGGTGACACAGACTCCCACTTACCTTCCATTGCATTTTATTAAAAGTCTTCAGGTCAAGGTCATTCCTGATTATATGTTTGAATTAATAACTTTCATTTCATGTCAATTAAGTTTTAGTCCTTTTACGTAGAGCATGTTATTGTGTGTCATTATCTCTTGAAAGTGTTGGTTAATTTATTATAGTTATTTATTTTCTGTGTTTTTTTTTTTTTTTTTTTTTTTTTTTTACTGAGACTGGGATAAACCTCATTTTCAGCTGAGGCCTAGGCAGAAAAGCTCCATAAAGTTACCCTCCCTCCCCACCACCTAAAAATCATTCAGATCACATAGGAACCTAGTTTAACTCCCATTTTATAAATGCTGCTCTCTCGCTTACCAAACACAACTGTTCCTCCCCCGCATTCCTTCTCCATGAAACAACAGTGCAGTTCTATTCACTTTTCAACCTGTACCAGCTGTCTGTTTTACAAAATATCTACACAACCTCAAACCAACAACATCAGCTGCTGAGAGTCTCCTAAGAGAATACTTAAAAAGTGCAATTGATGCTTTAACTGTCCTTATCATAATTAACCGATCCATAACGTAAAGCCACGTTTCTACCATATGGAAGAAGTTATTCATAATAGCTCTATATAAAGATGGCATCTCAACTGACCTGTCAGATTACAGACACAATGCTGTATTACCACCTTTATCAAAAATTCTGGAAAAATGTATGGACTCCCATCTTCTGAAATACCTTATTGACAATCTGCTCTCTGTAAGAAAGCTCAGTTTTTATCTCAACTACGATATGAGAACTGCCCTCCTTAGCTTCACGAATGCCGTTAATCAAAATAGAAATAAATGTAACCTGGTCTCAGCTCTTTTCCTTGATCAGTCCAAAGCTTTCAGTACTGATTCACATTAAAACCTTCTTATGAAACTCGTTTACCTTTGTCTAAATCAGTCATCACTTACCTGGTTTCACAGGTATCTGTCAAACAGTCTGTAAAATGACAACAAGCTTTCTCTGCTTTCCTACCGATCACAGTTTAAGTCCCTCAAGAGTCAATTCTAGGCCCTCTCTTATTTAACATTTTTAGTAACAAACTCCATATCATCACCAAACATGCAGCCCTGGTTCAATATGCAGATGATACAACACTTCTCTGCTCCAACATGAACAATCCTCCAGGAAGTCACTCGAGTTCTTATCTGCAGAAACCTACCTACGTGCGTCAGACCTGCTCGTAAACCCAAAGAAAATGAAATTAATGCTTTTTGTATGTAACCACACATTCCACATTCCTTCAGCTGCTTACACAAAAAGTTGAAAACTGTTGCACCCACTAAAGTGCTGTGTGTCTGGATAGATGATTATTTCAAACATGACCAGCACCTTCTCCGGGTCATCAGAAAACACAAATGAAAGTAGGTCCTTCTTTATAGGGTTGCCACCTTTTCAGTTGCCCAAAGTGGGACATTTTTTGCAGAAACATCAGATTTTGCAGGGCAAAACATACCCACAGCCAGTACAAAGGAAAGAACTTCACTTTTTTGCCTAAATAAAAGCTTATTCTTGTAGCATTATAGTTGCTTATTCTGTTTCTTATAACATTTAGCTGTTTCAGATACAACATAATTGTTTTATGCAACTACTAAAGAAAATATAGGTAATTTTTTGTCCTAAAATCTCAGGACATTCGCCATTTTTTCAATTTTTTTGCAGGACACAACTGCCAAAGAGGGACTGTCCCTCGCAAAGTTGGACAGGTGGTAACCCTACTTCTTTAGGGCTAGGCAATATCTTACAGACACTACAAGAACATCTGTCTTAACAACATACCTACTCCCATCCCTTCTGTATGCATCCCCTATTTTCCTTAGTGTCACCCTCAAAACAAAACTTGATGCATGCTACAGAAAAGTAACATTTGCATAAAACACCTTACAAAATATTTATCATGGCATAGCTGTAAGAGACCTTAATTGGCTAGAACTTCTTGACTACCTAACGTATACACAACTAACTATAGCCCTGACTACCTAACGTACACACAACTAACTACAGCCCACATCTTTAGATACAAACATGAAAAAGCATACTTCAGTGATAGAGCTGCATGCTATAACAACAAATCTGTCCTAGCTAAAACAAAATCAGATAACTCTACTGGCAACTTATGCTATATCTGTCATGTCGCAAAACTGTGAAACTGCATCCCACTTCAGCTAAAGTGGTACTTCTTACCAGTGGAAGCTGATAACATGATATATTGAGCAAGTTAATAATAAAAGCTTTAAAATGCTACTGAAACAACGTAAACAACACCTGGCACTGTTCATACTCTATACCTTGAAAATCCAATCTACACTGTCCCTTCACTTACTAATTTCTGAAGCCTGTATGTTCTTAGTAAAAGTATACTGTCTCCCCCAAAACTTCATCTCACCTTTCCCCACCCCGTATCTTGCATTCATTCATTTTTGTGTCCATACTTTAACGTCTCACTTCTCTCAGTTGTACCACTAACTTTCTCTTATACATCATGCGTGACCACATCTCAAACCTTTCTTTTCCCTTTAAGTTACCCCCTTCTAGTTTTACACCTCTGTACCCTTTAATACTTCAGAAAACATCTTATTATCACCTCTTTCTTGCTTTTGCCAAGTATTATATTTCCATCCCATTTTATCTTGTCAATCTTTTGTCTAGAGGACACAAGCATTTTATAGTAACATCTGTATTAACTACCAGTCTTATGGAAAATATCCTAAATGTTGTAGCTGAAGGGGCACACCCCAGTGTATAGCATCTACCTGTGGTACCATCAGCTCTGGTAGGTGGGCTTAGCTAAACGTCGTACCTGAAGGAGGGCATCCCGACGTATAGCACTGCTTATACTGCACTACACTGCCAGTACTGAAATATGAATGCAGGCAGTTTGGGTGGGGCTAGAACCTTGAGCCTTCCCATCTTCTCAACATCAGAGACAAGGGCACTAACTGTTGAGCCACTGACACTGTTCACACATTTTTGAATTTTTGGTGTAACAACTTCTTAATACTCTTGCTTTCTTAGAACAGCAAATTGCAAGGTGTAACAAACGAGATTGATATTGTACAGATAAAGTACAAATTTGTGATTTAAAGCTAGGTAACTGTTACTTGACTATTGCTACTTTTCATGTTCACTATGATTATTTGCCCAGTGAGGTTTTTATAAGTAAGATGAATTTTCAGGGAGTTGATAACACAGATCCATTATTACATCATATTACATCTTCTTATTCTTCTTTCGGCTGCTCCCGTTAGGGGTCACCACAGCAGATCAACTTTTTCCATTTCTTCCTGTCCTCTGCATCTTGCTCTGTCAAACCAACCACCTGCATGTCCTCTCTCACCACATCCATAAACCTTATCTTAGGCCTTCCTCTTTTCCTGTTACCTGGCAGCTTCATCCTTAGCATCTTTTTCCCAATATACTCAGCATCCCTCCTCAGCACATGTCCAAACCAACATAATCTTGCCGCTCTGGTTTTGTCTCCAAGCCTTCCAACCTGGGCTGACCCTCTAATATACTTATTCCTAATCCTGTCCATCCTCGTCACACCCAGTGCAAATCTTAACATCTTCAACTCTGCCACGTCAAACTCTGACTCCTGCCTTTTTGTCAGTGCCACTGTTTCCAACCTATATAACATAGCTGGTCTCACTACCCTGTTGTAGACCTTCGCTTTCACTCTTACTGGTACTCATCTGTCACAAATCACTCCTGACACTCTTCTTCTCCCACTCCATCCTGCCTGTACTCTCTTCTTCACCTCTCTTCCACACTCACCATTACTCTGAACTGTTGATACCAAGTACTTAAACTTATCCACCTTCACCACCTCTACTCCCTGCATCCTCACCATTCATCTATCCTCCCTCTCATTCACACACATATATTCTATCTTAGTCCTGCTGACCTTCATTCCTCTTCTCTCTAGAGCCTATCTCTACCTGTCCAGGGTCTCCTCCACCTGTTCCCTACTCTCACTACAGATCACAATGTCATCTGCAAACATGATAGTCCATAGGGACTCCTGTCTGATCTCGTCTGTCAACCTGTCCATCACCATTGCAAATAAGAAAGGGCTCAGAGCTGATCCTTGATGTAATCCCACCTCCACCTTAAACGCATCTGTCACTCCCACCTCAGACCTCACCGCTGTCGCACTAGCCTCATACATATCCTGTACCACTCCTAAATACTTCTCTGACACTCCCGACTTCCTCATACAATACCACAACTCTTCTCTGGGCACTCTGTCATATACTTTCTCTAAATCCACAAAGACACAATGCAAATCCTTCTGACCTTCTCTGTACTTCTCCATCAACACTGTCAGAGCAAACATCACATCTGTAGTGCTCTTTCCTGGCATGAAACCATACTGCTGATCACTAATCATCACCTCCCTTCTTAACCTAGCTTCCACTACTCTTTCCCATAACTTCATGCTGTGACTGGTCAGTTTAATTCCTCTGTAGTTACTACAGCTCTGCACATCACCCTAATTCTTAAAAATCGGTACCAAAACACTTCTTCTGCATTCCTCAGGCATCCCCTCGCTTTCCAAGATTTCATTAAACAATCTAGTTAAAAACTCCACTGCTATTTCACCTAAACACCTCCATGCTTCCACAGGTATGTCATCTGGACCAGCAGCCTTTCCGTTCTTCATCCTCTTCATAGCTTTCCTTACTTCCTCCTTGCTAATCCACTGCACTTCATGATTCACTATCCGCACATCATCCAGCCTTCTCTCCCTCTAATTCTCTTCATTCATCAACCCCTCAAAGTACCCTTTCCAATTACATCATATTACATATTACATCATATTACATCATATACAGCTGCACCAGTAACAGCCTGACTGATGGTGATCATTCTCAGAGACAGAAAGACATATACACACACAAAAACAAAAAAATAGTAATAGGCTAACTGCTGTTAACCCTTCATGTTATCAGCTTCCACTGGTACGATGTGCCAAGGACCAGTCTCAGTGGGTCCACAGTTGGATTTTTCTAGTTTCCAGCTCAATTTTGCAGATTTTACCCAGAAATGGCTGTGAACACTGCTACATAACATACATTATTGCAACAGTGTGCATAACCTTTGACCTCCTTCCATTCCTTTCAGCTTTATGTACAGTTTAGATCCTCACCCTAATGTAAGTCATGTAAAAATTCCTGTGCTTGATGCCCAAATATAGAAGTGTTGTAAGTATTTGTGTAGTCATCAAAGTACAAGCCAAAACCTATACTGACTGATATAAGTGCAGCCCATTCAACTGACCCCCTGTAGGCATAGGAGGGATAAGTTATTGTTAGGAAATAACTGGAAGGGCCCATGCCGCTTAGGAACAAATACCATCAAAGGGAGAGAAGCCGTCAGCCTCTACATGTGACTGAGTCCCTGTATGTTACATCCTTGCCCTTGACTAACAGGGGCACATGTTAGAATATTTGCTTCATGTCAGTGGATGCCAAATGGCTCAGGAATGGTGCTTCTGCCTCAGTCACCTTAATGGGCATGTCTTGAGGGTATAAAGACTATGCAGTCCCAGATAGGTGGGACAGAGCAGTGGTCTAATCCTAAGGAGCAGCTCTTGTATCAGCTGGCTATAGTTCAGTAGTAGCACTTGTGACCAAGGCCTCCTCTCCAGGCCTTCCCTTGGATCCAGTAGGAATCAACAAAGGTGGTCCAGTGGGATGTCCCGCTACAGGTGAATTGCAGTAGAATATGCCCTCACAGGTGCAGGAGCACAACTTTAGGAAACATGGTTTGATGCCAGTACTTGGTCCATTGCAAGCTTCTCAGGACCTTGCACCACCATCAGCAGTCATGTTCCTGAGTACTAGTACCCTGTTGCCAGTACTTGGTCCATTGCAAGCTTCTCAAGACCTTGCACCACCAACAGCAGTCATGTTCCTGAGTACTAGTACCCTGTTGCCTGATGCTTGTTGGCTGCCTGTTGTACATTTCTCTCTCTTCATGTAATCTTTGTATAAGCATGCCTTGCCTGGAGTATAAAGAGTGTTTTCCCTGCATCTCCGTTATTTTTGAGATGGATTTAGATAAGGAACCCTCTCCTCCCTGCAATGCGCCTTTTGCATAACACCTTTTTTGTACAAACCTTAAGGATCGTGATGTCCACTGTGAACTGGCCTATAACCCCCCCCCCCATTCCTTCCTTCCTTCCTCAAGTACCTTAATAATTATTTGGAAAGAAGAATGAGGAGGAGTCCCAGGTCATATGTCCAGTCAGATCTGTTACCACATTGTACATGCACCCTGGCAGTACTCAGATTCTGCTGCAGAGGATGAGCCCCAGGTCATATGTCCAGTCATCCAGTCAGACCTGTTACCACATTGTAAATGTACCCTGGCAGTACTCGGATTCTGCTGTAGAGGAGGAGGCCAGGTCATATGTCTCGTCAGACCTGTTACCACATTATACATGTATCCTGGCAGTACTCGGATTCTGCTTCAAAGGAGGAGCCCCAGGTCATATGTCCAGTCGTCCAGTCAGACCTGTTACGACATTGTACATGCACCCTGGCAGTACTCGGATTCTGCTGCAGAGGAGGAGCCCCAGATCATATATCCAGTCAGTCATGTTGCCACATTGTACATGTACCCTGGCAGTACTCGGATTCTGTTGCAGAGGAGGAGCCCCAGGTCATACATCCATTCCAGTCAAACCTGTTACCACCTTGTACATTTACCCTGGCAGTATTCAGATTCTGCTGCAGAGGAGGAGCCTTAGGTCATACGTCCAGTCAGACCTGTTACCATATTGTACATGTACCCTGGAAGTACTCGGATTCTGCTGTAGAGGAGGAGCCCCAGGTCATATGTCCAATTAGACCTGTTACCACATTGTACATGTACCCTGGCAGTACTTGAATTCTGCTGCCGAGGAGGAGCCCCAGGTCATATGTCCAGTCGTCCAGTCAGAGCTGTTACCACATTGTACATGTACTCTGGCAGTACTCAGATTCTGCTACCGAGGAGGAGCCCTAGGTCACATGTCCAGTCGTCCAGTCAGACCTGTTACCACATTGTACATGTACCCTGGCAGTAATCAGATTCTGCTGCAGAGGAGGAGCCCCAGGTCATATGTCCAGTCGTCCAGTCAGACCTGTTACCACAGTGTACACGTACCCTGGCAGTACTCGGATTCTGCTGCAGAGGAGGAGCCCCATGTCATACGTCCAGTCAGACCTGTTACCACCTTGTACATGTACCCTGGCAGTACTCAGATTCTGCTGCAGAGGAGGAGCCCCAGGTCATATGTCCAGTCATCCAGTCAGACCTGTTACCACATTGTACATGTACCCTGGCAGTACTCGGATTCTGCTGCAGAGGAGGAGCCCCATGTCATACGTCCAGTCAGACCTGTTACCACCTTGTACATGTACCCTGGCAGTACTCAGATTCTGCTGCAGAGGAGGAGCCCCAGGTCATATGTCCAGTCATCCAGTCAGACCTGTTACCACATTGTACATGTACCCTGGCAGTACTCAGATTCTGCTGCAGAGGAGGAGCCCCAGGTCATATGTCCAGTCAAACCTGTTAACCACATTGTACATGTACCCTGGCAGTACTCGGATTCTGCTGCAGAGGAGGAGCCCCAGGTCATATGTCCAGTTGTCCAGTCAGACCTGTTACCACATTGTAAATGTACCCTGGCAGTACTCGGATTCTGCTGCAGAGGAGGAGCCCCAGGTCATATGTCCAGTCGTCCAGTTAGACTTGTTTCCACATTGTACATGTACGTTGGCAGTACTTGGATTCTGCTGCAGACGAGGAGCCCTAGGTCATACATCCAGTTGTCCAGTCAGATCTGTTATCACACTATACATGTAGCCTGGAAGCACTTGGATTCTGCTGCCATGACTACCAGGAAGATAGATGCATTCTTTATGCCCTCAATAAAGTGTAAAAAAAAAAAAATCTTCACCAGACGTCCTATAGTGGAGTACTGTATGATCTTTCTAGCCCAGCACAGAAACATTTTAACATTTTCCCTTTAACTACAATATACATCACATATATTTTCTTTGCTACTGTCAGTTCAGCATTACAAAGAAATTGCGGAATTCCTGCCTTCCCTTAAACCTCACTCCTCCTGAACATTATTATGCATGTGTTGTTCCCACAATTTCCAGTTATGTCTATGTAATTTGCTCCTTCCCTTTTCTAAAAATCCTTCTTCGGGTTATTTTATCTCATTTATAATATTGGGTACCTCAGATACAGTTGGTGTAGACTTTGATTTCCATTTTCTAGTAATTCCTTCTTTGGCAGCCAACAGAATTAAGCTTAATAAGGCCTTACTGTGTCTACGTAATTCAGATCAGGTATATATTATATCGCACACTCAGAACAGCGAACGACACATAATCAACCCCATGTAAGCAAAAGCTTACAATGTCGAAACTTCAGAACAGTGATTTTTTTCCAAGGGGAAAAAAAATCACTGTTCTGAAACAAAAAACAAAACAAAAAAAAAAACTGTAAAACATTGCATAATGAGGAGGTCTTCCTCCCCCACACCCCCCGACGTGGGGGTGCTGTGCCCCCACACACTACCTACTTAAATATACCAACTCCAAGATCGCACTATAGTGCCGAAAAGGCAATGTAGCGAAAGCGGCCAAATAAATTCTTTCCCAGGGAAAGAATTCACTGAAAAGCTGCTTTGCTAGTTTGCCTTTTTGTGCTTTTCAGTTCGACAAAGATGCATTTGACAACCTGTGTCTGCGACAGCACAATAGGGAGCCATTCAGATCCCATATCCCAGCTCAAAAGAACCTTTCCTTACTTACAGCCATTTGCTCACCCAGTATTTCTGTAGGGAATTTTTAAAATCTGCCAACTCATTACAGTCCCAAAGCGCTTGTTCCTAGTTACCTCTTTTTTTCCATTACACGTTCAGCATTTGCTATCTACCTGAGGAAAATACGTTGAAGTCTGCTTGGGGGTATAAAATACCTATGCAAACACTTCCAAGCAAAGATCTTAAACCTTCTAGATGTGGTTGCATACTTTGAGCCATACATATATCTTCGCATTCTTTTCTTGAAAATTGATTTTCCAGTCTCTCGTCCCAATCTTTTCTAACATCACTGATTGATTTTCAGAGTTGCCATGTAATATTTTATATGCCCTACTAATTATGCCCTTTTCAACAGGTGTGTTCTAGATTCAACTAAAAACTCTTACAGAGCAGGTCTTTCTCTAAAAGTCCTCCCATCCCTTTCTGTTTCCTGTACTCCGAGGTCAAACCCTAGTAGGGAAAGCAGTGTCTAGCCCAGACTGCAAATATCTTCTGGGCCTCATCCCAGTCTATTACCTTTCCTGCCTGCGTTATTTTCTCCCAGTTATCTTGGTTCCATTGCTAGGTTTCTTCAGTAAATTACAGCCCTCTCTTACCAGTTTTCTGTATCCCTAGTTGCAGTTATCATTAATGGCAAAATGTTCTTTCTCCATTCCCATGTTGGCTTAGTTCTTAGAATACTTTATGCTACTTTATGAATATAATATTCTGTATGGTTATTTTTATTCTCCTTAAGTGTTTGCATCCAAAATCCTACTATCTCCTTATTTCTGGAACCCCCACGTTACATCATTACCATTCCTTTTCACTTTGAATTATAGCCTTCTGCTTGTATTATGTGTAAGAGCCTTAACTATGTATCTAAAATATCCCTTCAAATCAGGTAAACCTAAACCACCTTGTTCTATTAGGAGGATCAACTTACCCAACATAACTCTTACCATCTTTCCCTCTCAGGTAAATCCCTTAAATTCTTTATTATGACCCATATACAAGACTATAGGGACTAAAAACATTTTCATTGCTTGTATCTTACTATCCATCTCTGTAAGTAAGAGTTTCCAGTTTCTCAAAATTTATATTATCTTTTGTTTAGTCTATTTCCACAAACCTTTAGATGTCATAACAGTAGCCTTTTAATCCGTACTCCTAAATGCTTCATCTTATCATGTTCCCATAAATATGGGTATTGCTGAACCATTTTGTGTGTGGGTACACAATTTATGTCTCACAATGCTCCACAACAGAGAGATGTCCTTTTCTGGATTTATCAGGTACAATATAATATCATCTGCATTAAAGACAATTTTCTTGATTATCATGCTAATTATATCCCTGCATTTCTGAGTCCCTTATTTTTTGCTAATGGCTCTAAATATAAAACAAATAAGGGAGAAAGAGTGCATCCCTCCCTGGTTCCTCTTTTCAGACACGTCTTATCAGACAGGAACCCTCCCACTTTAATTATTTCCTCCAATCCTTCATATATCCTCGTAACTAACCTTATTACTGTGTCAAGGCATACAAATGCTTCCATCCCCCTACTAATAAAATCCCAACTTACTCTGTCAAATGCTTTTTCTGCATCAAGACCCACTAAAAACAGAGGTATTTTTAACAGCCTGCTTCCCTCTGGATCATCAATGTTCTGTTGTTGTCAAATGTTTGTTTCCCCTCCACAAAACCACACTGATCCATATCTATCAATTTTGGCAACACCTCTGCTGTTCTTTTAGATAATATAGACATAAACACTTTATAATTTTGCTTTAAAATTGAAATGGCTCTGTATGAAGCTGGGTCTAAAGGGTCTTTGACATCTTTAGCAAACACAGCCGCCACCACTTTCTTCTGAGTTGGTGGTACTTCCCCTACTTTTAAAATACTGTTAAAATTGTCCAGATCTTTATCACTTTTTTCCCTCCCAGTTTCCAAACTTCCACAGGAATATTGTCTGTTCCTGAAGATTGATTATATATCACTGTTTTATTTCATCACCTCCTGTCTTAACTGGTAGTTGTTGAGCCTCATCTACATCTAACCTTGGCATAATTAAGTCTTCTGTAAATATTCCCATTTGCGTTGTTTCTTAATTTCTGTATTTCTTTGCTTAATACAATTTTCATAAACTTTCCAGAATATTTCTAAAACCTCTACAGGATCTCTGGTTATTTTGTTCCTTAAGTTTGGTTACAACATTTTCAACATTCTGTTGCCTAAGTCATTGTGCTAAATGTATTTGTGCTCTGGAGTTATCGAAAAATAGTTGATTAACTGCAGTCTTTCTAAATTCAAGCATAGTGCTGAGGTAATTCCTTATTATCTGTGTACCATTCGGCAGTCGCTCCTCTTCTTATTCTGTGAGAATCCCCCTATTCTTCAATACTTTAACATTTGTCAGACCCTCTAAATAATTTCTATTACTTCATAACCATATCGTAATCTACTTTTAAACTCCATTTTTTTTTTATCCCAGTCACTAGCTATAACTTCTGAAGATATTCCTGTGTTCCTTAATAACTATCAAATAATTAAGCAATAACCAACGACGTCGGTGTGGTATATTAAGATTTACCCATGGTCGACGTGGTTTAATCACGAGGGTGAAGCCAGATAGATTAAATAAAGCCAACCGTAGGGTGAAGTCAGAGAGACTAAATAAAGCCAACCGTAGGTATATCTTAATACACCACAGCACGGAGTCAGTTATTGCTATTATATAAATAAAATACTTACTTTTCTTAAATAATGTCTTTGTATAACGGTGCCGTGCTGTCCTTCCGCGGCTGGTACATATCCTGTTGCCTTTTTTGATGTACTGCACTTGCGTATGCGACTTGCATTCCTATACCTGGTACATCAGTGCTTTGAAATGGAAGCAACAGGGAAAAGAAGATCTCTGTTGTTCCGATTTTCTTTTTTTTTTTTGTTAATTAAAAAAAAAATGCTTCGGTCAGTTTAGGGGTAGGAGAAAGACATAATGGAGGAAATACAAGGAAAATCAGGTACATGTCTTTAGTTTTTAATAATGTACCTGATTTTCCTAGTATTTTCTCTGTTCTGTCTTTCTGTTATGTCCGCAGTCTGGATTTCAGATTTTTTTTATTTATTTTTGTAAAAAAAAAAAAAAAAAGTTAACAGTGTATACCAGTGGAAAAAAAGTTCAGTCACTGAACCTTTTTCCGTTAGTATATGCTCAGATTAACAATGGGACCAATCAGTGTGCTTGTTTTGCAATATTAATGGCCGGTCATTGTATAATTTCCACTACCCACTCCTTAAATTCCTCACTTTTTAACAGGTAGGTGGGAAAGTGCCAATGTTTTATTTTTACTTTATTATCCTGCATTTTTATCTTAGTTTTTATTGGTGTATGATCACAAATATTTATTGGATGCATGTCAGAGCTTTCACGTAAATACACATGTTCCTAAGAAATATAATTTCTGTCTAGTCTAGTCCAGTTATGTGCCTCAGGGCATAATATATACATTTTGTCTGAGTTCCTACTACTGAATTCACGTCTGCCATACCAAATATTTTCGTGTGTGTGTGTGTGTGTGTGTGTGTGGTATATATATATATATATATATATATATATATATATATATATATATATATATATCCGACCGGGTAATGCTCATTTTCAGCAGAGGCCTGGGGAGAAACACTCCATTTGCTTACACTGCATTATATTAAGCTCCAGTTAAACACAGAGTAGTTGTGTTTTTATTTACATTTATATACAAACAGTAGTTACATTTATACATATAAATTTCTTCTGAAATCTGCCCTCATGTGTTATATTGTCCCTTGGTCTTCTGATGCATCCTCACAATTGTAAATCAAATTCCAGTCCTCATCTACAAATATTCCCTGCTGAAAGATGATTATTTCTCCCAAAATGTTCTTAAGCTCCATAATAGCAGCTTTCGGTGCAATATAAATATATGCCATTGTAATCCCCCTCCTCTTCCCTTGCCAATAGCCCATTGTGTGTGTCTTTCGGCTTTTCCTGGTTAGGGGTCACCACAGCCGAACTCCGGTCCGCTAACGATTGGCAGTTGATTTTTTTACATGCCGAGTTGCCGGCCATGACGCACAACCTTCAACGAAGGTATGCCCATTCACGCATGTCTCCACACATAAGACGCTCTAGCTGAGAATCGAATGGGACAACGTCTTGCTGTGAGGCGACAAGGCTACCGCAGCACCACCACCGTGCTACCACAAATCTGCCATTTTTGTCTTTATTCCTTCATCTGTCACTGTTGGAGCCCCTCAAGCAATTAGTGCCACTTTTCCTCTGATTCCTTTATCCCTGATATTCTGCTGAATATCCATTGTGAAAGCCTCTCTTTGTCAAATCCTCATGATCATTTTCTTCCATAGGTGTCTCCTGCAACATTGCTATCTGCAATCTGCATTTCTTAATATAATTCAGTACTCTTTCCTTTTTTATAAATACATGAAAATGCCATTCACTTTCCAGGATAATATGGACAGCATAGCATCATCAGAAAATGCTTCTGTTCCCACCTGCTATGCATGACAGTTTTTTTTGCATGTGTATTTCCAGATTTTGTGTTACATGCATATACTAATGTTTGGCAGGCTGATCTTTTGTACAGTTGTTTCTTCTCATCTCTATTTGAACCTATGTCATGTTTTCAAAATGAAATGTTTTCTTTTAAAGAAAACCCTCAAAAAAAACTCTAAATACAAAACATCCCCATCCCATAATAAGTTTGAGCAAACACACAAAACTATGTACTTCTTCAAAAAATGAAGTTTAACCTTCCAGAAGGGAACAGTTGCCCAAAATTGACAGCTTTTACTCCCCACTCCCACCACTGCAGCCCAAGATCACAGCATATGAATATTAAACTTACTTTTATCCAATCTTTTCTCTTTTTGTTATTGTAAAACCTGTATTTCATACAACTAAAAAGTATTTGTTTACTTTAATATATTTTAACCATACAGCAGTCATTGATAAGACTTCCTCCCCAACATTTAAAATACCCCCAACTGCACAAAACTGTTTTACTTTGTATAACATGCAGTTTATATTGTGTTTTATATCAATACTAATAAGAAAAAAAATGTTTTACTTACTTTTTTAATGTCCTTCTAAATATTAATGATATAAAGTGGGATATATGCTTTACAGTCCACCCACAAGTTTAACAAAGTCTACAAAAGTCCAGTGCTTTTTCAGCCACTTTTTCTTGCAAAACCATATTTCACAAATGTGATAAGATACTTTATAATCTTTCCTTAATTCACTAATTTCAGAGTTGCTGGTTCAGGTCTAAGGTGTGCTTTTTTCTGTCTCTCAAGCATTTTCTTTTGGAATATTGGAAGATGTTTTAGTGGCAATGTCTCTGTATGAACCATACTAGATGAGAGAGAAACAGAGTCCCCTTCTGCTTGCTTTGTCACTTTTTGTTGGATAAACTTTTTTTATTTCCTCCTGAGCCTGTTCTGTCTCAAAAAGTGACTTTGATCCAGGAAGAAACACTTTGATGACAGCTGGATATAGCAGCTTGAATTTCACACCTGCCTCTCAACATTCCCTGGTTACTGGGATAAATTTGCTTCTTTTCTGCCTGGTATATAGAGAATAATCATTTTCTACAATCACTGTAATGTGTCCACTTTTTAAAACCTTGCCCTTCTGCCACAGTTTTATCAGGATCAGCTGTTTCTGTGAGTGCATCTTTACTAATATAGGTCTTGACTGCTTTCTCATGTCCATGTTTGGAGCATACACTCTGTACCCTTTCAGTTAATAAATTCTGTTGTTAAACACCAATCCAGTTGCTTATTTGTGCTTTCATAAAAGTAATGCTATCTGTTAATTCCAGTTTTTCTGGTACAGCAGAAAATCTCAGGCTTTCTCAGCATGCCCTGTCCCCAACTCTACTTTTTTAAAACATTTCTACTTGAGAAACCTTGTATTTAGACAGCATTTTCTTCATGTCATCCTCTGATTTTTGCAGTTTTATCAGTTTATCTGAAACACTAGTTAAAGCTTCTTCAATTTTTTTCCAGCCTTTTGTTATTTGAATTGATACATTCTATCAGTGTTTCATTTAATCATCTCTGAGTACATTTCATTTATTTTCCCTCTAAATTATTGGAAGCGATCCCTTGAACCAAAGCTGAAGCTTGAACTGCTTTTTGCTGAACAGCTACAGAATCCTTCCTGGACAGTGTTTTCTCTTTATCTTTTCTGGTTGATTTTCTATAATTTTCTTTCCAAATTTCTTCTTTGCTGGCATCCAGGCAGTGTATTTACTAGCCAGTAACTGAATTTTACCAAAAAACATTTTCAATAGCACTCCTTTTTCACAGTTTCTGTATTCTGACTAGGAGAGCTGAGGTTATGTTGATAATCAGTGTGCAGCCTTGTTGGAAGTCTCCAGAGCTTGTTTTAAGTAGTTCCATAATATTTGAATTACATTTGTATACAGTTTAAATTGAATGAAAAGGGGGCAGATAGTGTCAGTCTGTGCACTTGCAAACGTATTTGAATAATTTTCCAACCCAAGTAGCGAAGTTTTTCTCCCATTTCTGCATTTTAAGAACTAGAGTAGCAAGTATTTGTACCTAATCCTCACTGTGCTAGCTCCACTGAACTGGATCCTAAGCCCTGTAGAGAGCCAGTGTCATTTACAGAAGGGGTCTGTGATCCTGAGAAACTAACAGCCCCCCATTTTATGCCATCCCATGGTAGCATGTTTGATTTCCTGTAGCCCCAGTATTCTACCTGAAAAATCCCATAACTGGCTCTAATTTCAACAAAGGATTACGTGAAATGGCAGTTGAAAGGAGGTCTCTAACCGGGTAAGTTTTCCTCCCCCTTTAACTTCCTAGCATAGTGGTTTTGTGTCACTCAGCTCCTTATACTTTATAATGGAGGACTTCCACGTTAGGCTGTAATTGGCCACCATTGTCCTCTTTCCCATCTCCACTTGGTGCTTGAAATCTAGATTACCCAAAAAAGATTTCTCCGATAATGAAATGGGAACATTCAGGGGCTGAGTAACATGCTCATAAAAGAAGAAGGATAATCTTCTGCTGAAGTGTGGTGTTGGTGAGGTTGGTTTGATAAATGTTCTTGCACTGCACATAGCAGGCTTGTCAAGGATACATCACACGGTTTGTTACACTGTCCCTCCTTGTTTGGAATGAAAAAAATAAGAGAAGTTTGCTCATCAAAAGCTTCTACCATCAACATATATAACCCAACAAGTTCTTCTGGAGTTGGGTGGCAGATTTTTTTCAAAGGGGGATGAGTGACCAAATAAAATATATGAGGAGATTTGGTGTAACTTGCTTTTCCCTTTTCCTTTTGTCGAAAAATATGTGAAAAGTGTTATGCATGTAAGCAAGGATGTGGAATAAAAATAAGTCTTTGAAATGCAAAGTACTGTGCCACATACTCCAGAAGTACCTACAGAGTTTACTTAAGTAAATGCTTAATTCCACTTGTCTTACATTATTGCTAAGAAATAATATTAGTAATTCAGCAGAGGGTACTATGGATGCCTGAATCCAGGGAAATGTTTCTCATGAACGCCAGCAATGCAGACTTATCTTTACCTGTTGAACTAAGAAACCTCATGGTGGCTTACTATGACTGCTATAGTATAGGAGGATTTTGACCAAATTATTCATGTGTGATAGCTCATAGACACAGCTGTAATAGTACTGAATTTAATACTGATAACCCAGGTTTGAGACTCACATGGGATTATTACAGGTTGATGAGATGGGTAGGGGGTACATCTTCCAATTACGTGCTTCTTAGGAAATGGGCAGTGGGTACTTCCCATGCCAGTCTGGTGGCTTCTTGTTTTAATACCACAGAGCAGCCTTGCAGGAGGTAATAAATGAGGAGAGCCTGCAATACTGCCCTCGTAGTGGGTCCACACTGTCCATCCAGTGCTCAAGCCAAGAGGAGTGCAGCTGGCCTGCTCTGCTGTGTGCAGCTTGTCTTCAAGCACTAGCCTGGCAGTATGAGACATATATGTCTCATTTTGATGGGGGTGGGGGAATATAACTCTGGTAGCATTCACATTGGCTGCTAAAACCTTCTAGCCTAGTATTGTTAATATGTTGTGGGATTCAAGAAGATATCAGTGCAGTGACACAGCAACAGAACAGTACAAATACATGTGTAATAAACACGTTATAATTTGTGTTTTTTTCTCTTTATTATTTTACTGCCTTCAGCATCACCTTAAAAATTCCAGAAGGATCTTTGATTGCTGTGGTGGGACAAGTTGGTGCTGGAAAGTCATCTTTTTTGTCTGCTATCCTTGGAGAGATGGAAAAACTAGAAGGAAGTGTCCAGAGAAAGGTAAATGAATGCAATCATATTTACTGTTTTTACTGTTTTACACAAAGCTCTACTTATCTATCTAAGGAGAGATACAGCTGGTGTTACCAAATCCAGTTTCATCAGTGGGACACTTAAAGTTATGAAACAAAAACTTAGCAAGAGGTAGCCCTGGGTGTTTTGGAGTACTTTCTACCCATACCACAAAGCCACATGCATGCTCTTAGTAAATGTAAGCACCACTGTGGTCAGACCACCTTAGCTGAAAATTGTAATCTCACAAAAGAGTTCCTCCAAAGAAGTGGGGGCTTGATCATAGATCCCAGTACTGTACAGTGATGAGAAGAGAGGGGGGAGGGAGGGAGGGGGCCTGCTAGGTAATGGTGAACATGCAGCTCTGCTGGTACCTTTGTGCCTTCTGTACACAACAGATAAAGCATCCCTAGTGACACAGCCACTCAGATGTGTAGCTCTTCTGGTACCGTTGTGCCTTCTGTACGTGACATCACAGATGATGCATCCCTAGTGATACAGCCACTCAGATGGTGCACATGCAGCTCTACTGGTACCTTCATGCCTTCTGTACACAACAGATGAAGCATCCCTAGTGACACAGTCACTCACATGGTGCATGTGCAGTGCTGCTGGTACCTTCATGCTGTCTTCACATGACACGACAGGTGAAGCATCCCTAGTGACACAGCTACTCACATGGTGCATGTGCAGCACTACTGGTACCTTCATGCCTTCTGTACAAAACAGATGAAACATCCCTAGAGACACAGCCACTCACATGGTGCACGTGCAGCTCTGTTGGTACCTTCATGCCTTCTGTACATGACACAACAGATGAAGCATCCCTAGTGACACAGCCACTCACATGGTGCACGTGTAGCTCTGCTGGTACCTTCATGCCTTCTGTACATGACACAACAGATGTAGCATCCCTAGTGATACAGCCACTTACATGGTGCATGTGCAGCTCTCCTGGTATTTCATGCCTTCTGTACACGACAGATGAAGCATCCCTAGTGGCACAACCGCTCACATGGTGCACATGCAGCTCTGCTGGTACCTTCATGCCTTCTTCACATGACACGACAGATGAAGCATCCCTAGTGACACAGCCACTCAGATGGTGCAGGTGCAGCTCTGGTGGTACCTTTGTGCCTTCTGTATGTGACACAACAGATGAATCCTTAGTGATATGTAGCAGGGGTGGGGACTACTGTGTGTTAACTAGTTATGACTTTGAGTTATGATGACACCAACGTTTTTAATTCAGTCTAAAGAAGTCTGTGTACAAGAAAGACGAAAGCTCTAAATAAATTCTTTTACTTGGATTATTGCTGCTGTCAATGTCTAAGATACCAAAAGTCATGGGACACTTTTGGGTTGCCTTTGCAGCAGTTAGCCTAATATACAGTTATAAACCTAAACAGATGGAACCATTCCATAGCTATATTTTGAACTAAAGAAGGACTTTTGTAGGGTAGACAAAGAGGAAATACTATACCAAATGTTAGGTGCAAAATATTTCTGTTTTTGTGTTTAGAACATGTGCTTTATAGGTTTTTTTAAATTATTTTTCACTGTGCTTTGTAGTGTTTTTTTTTAAATTATTTTTCACAATGTTTTGCATGTTAATCTGCTGAAGTTTCGGTTAACTTCAAAAAATGCAAGATATATATACATATATAGGGTCTACTTCAGAATGTCGACCATTCAGAATGCCGACTTTCATATGGCCATACCGATATGATCGACATTCCGAAAGACCGACATCCTGAAATGGCACCATTTACCTACCTGTAAACACAGTACAAATATGATGTTCTTCGTGTTTCACTGTTGCAGTCATCACATTTGGGTTATCTGCTTGCAGTAGCCCTCAGTCAGCCTGATTGTCAAAGTCTTGGGTCCTGCGTCGGTTGCTGTCTCATCTTCCATGACGTCAGGTAGTCAGGGGTATAAAGCATGCAGCCGATGCCATTACATCAGTCTTTCTTGCCGTGTGGTGCCCAAAGCAGAAGCAGTTCGCAAGTGCCAGTCGGCCGACTCCTGAAATTTTTGTTTTCGAGTTTCAGAACCCAAGTCTTCAACTAAAGCTAAGTACTCTGTTGGGGAAACGTTTTCTTGCGCTAAATCGATGTCAGTAAAAGTCAATAATTGCATTTCTTGTGGAAAGCAAATACCTCATAAAGATTTTCATTCGTACTCTATTCCTTGCTTTGTGCCTTATTTAAACAACGAACTATCTGTCGTCAGTATATTTACGCTTCTAAATATTTTGGTACTCGGTTCAATTATCCAGATATGGCTTCGGAAAGCCACCCGACTACCGACATTCTGAAAAAACGCAAAGATAAAGACAGAGACGGGTAGCCTAGTTCCAAAGTTGCTGATGACGCTTCTCCTAAACTAGTAGCCAGTTCGCTGGTACTCAGTGAGGCGCTTTTGCAGCCCCTGATACCTGATACTTCAGATTCGCAGGCCTCTACTGAGACCCATTCGAAGTCCGGTGTGCCGCGAAATGCTTCAACTGTGAAACCTTGGATGGGTCCGGAGCCGCTGTGCAGGCACCAGCTTCTGAGGGTGTATTCAGGCCTACTGTCTTGTGCATATTAAACCAACGCCATCTTCTTCTTCAAGGCGTAAAACTCGATCAATGCCTAGAAAACCAGTGCCCAGACTGTATGGTCAGGCCTTTATGCCTAAAAAACAAATGATAAGAATGGCTGAAGACCTTATTAATTTAATCAGGGGAAGCCAACCTTCCCCCTCTAAGAGACCTAGACCTGATTTTCCTTCTGATTCTTCTGATCAGGATTCTGAAATCTCTGTTTCTTCTGATGACCAGGATTTACCCTTATCTACTTATGAGGATTCTGATGCAGAGGACTCTATTCCCTCTGCTTCCCCTCCAGAGGATTTCTCTTTTGGTGAAACATTGCATATTCTTGAGCATTTTCGCTGGGAAAGCCAGGATTACACTGATTCTAAAAAGAGGCTTAGCGATTAATTACTCCTGCCCCAACACTGGCCTTTAGCTATCCCCCCTGTACTGGACATTTTGTGGGAGCAGGAGGTAAGGAGTCAGGGGCCAAGCTAGACTCCGTAAAGGCATCATCAACAACCAGATAGATATTACAGGGTTTTTGACTCTCACATGTTCCTCTTTAAAAATCCCACTGCAGATCCTGAAACCATTTCACAGAGACCCAAGGGCATAAAGGCTACTACTGCCAAAAATCCTACCCCCTCTGATAGAGATTCCAGAGTGCTGGATAGATGGGGTAAGAAGGTATATACTTCTGCAGCCTTGGCCATTAGGGCCTTAAATTGCCAGTTTCATATGTTTAAGTATCAGCAGCATATTATTGGATTGCTTAAACAGAAAATGATGTTGATTCCTGACTGTGCTGAAAATAAGGATTTACAGGATTTAATGCATTCTGCTGAACAAGTTGAAAAACATACTTTGCAATGTGGTTTTGATTCACTAAAGGCATCTTGCAGGGATGCAGTTACTGGGTCTGTACTTAGTAGGCATGCTTGGCTTAAGGAGCAATCTTTGCCAGATCATGTTAAAGCTAAATTGTTGGATGCTCCCTTAAACCAGGACCGCCTGTTTGGCAACAAAGCAGAAGATGTACTTAAAAAGATCGAGGAAAAAGGTAAATCTATGCAAACTGTTAAAGATTTCTTGCAAGTGCAGCCTTCAAGATTTAGTAGGCATTGGCCCTCTAAGAAGTGGTCCTTTCCTGCCTCTTCCAGGCCTTCTCAGTCCAAACCTTGAACCAGCAGAACACCTAGGCTTCAGTCCCAGGTTACGTACAAGACTAAGCAGTAGGGGGCTCCCACTTCCAAACCAGGGAGTAGTAAGACTCCCCACTATGGTAAGCTGTCTCAATGACTTAATTTTAAAACTTTCAAGCCCTTCTCAGCTGACTGCTCTTTTAGGGGGAAAGATTGTTCTACAGGCCAAAAACTGGGAACTCATTACACAGGACAAATGGGTTTTAAATATAGTTTCCCAAGGATACAGATTTCACTTGCACGCGTTACCAACCCCAAATGGTTGGCCAGATCTACACCTAAATCAATGGGCAGAGGCTTAAAAGCAAGTTCTCTTTCTCTCTTAAGTATAAGGGCTATTCAAACTGTCCCAGAAGAGGAAAGGGGACAAGGTTTCTACTCAAGACTTTTTCTGGGGCCCAGAAAAGAAAACTCCTGGCATCCTATCCTGGATCTCTCTATCCTAAACACCTTTTTGGTGATTCCAAAATTCAAGATGCTAACTCTTCACCAGTTGCTTCCTATGGTAGGCAAGCATGCTTGGTTGGCAACACTGGATTTAAAGGAAGCCTACCTGCACATCCCAATCAGGGAATCTTACAGAAGATACCTACGTTTCAAAGCAGGCTACATGCACTATCAGTTCTCTGCACTTCCCTTTGGCCTATCTGCTGCACCCAGGGCATTCACAAAATGCCTAGCTCCAGTCATTGAATTTTGCAGGCAAAGAAATATTAAAATATACCCATACCTGGACGATTGTCTAATTCAGGCAGAAAGCCAGGACATACTATTGAATCATCTGGTGTTTGTACAAAAAGTGCTAACTTCTCTGGGGTACAGAAGTAAAGGGGGAAAGATTGTTCTGCAGGCCAAAAACTGGGAGCTCATTACACAAGACAAATGGGTTTTACATATAGTAAATATAGTAAGAAGTCACATCTGGTACCCTGCCAACAAATTGTATTCCTGGGAGTAAGCTTGAACACAACTTCCCAAATGGCTTTCCTCACGCCAGAGAAACAAATTCATTTGACAGCTTACTTCAGACTAATGGCCACAAAGTCCCTGCTATCTGCAAGACAAATACTGCAAGCCTTGGGGTTCATAGCCTCCTGCATTCTCCTAATTCCATATGCAAGACTGCATATGAGGAAACTACAATGGTATCTAAAAAACCTATGGTGTTAACATTCTCAGGATCTAGAAGCAATGATTCTTATCATCCCTTGCCTACAGTTAGAGTTCCTTTGGTGGGCAGAGGCCTGCCACCAAAACAAGGGACTGCCATTCACTCTACCCCCTGCCGCCCAAACCCTAACAACAGACTCATCAGACTATGCATGGAGGGCTCACCTGGCAGAAAGGTACATTCAGGGTAAATGGAACCCAAGTCAAATGCACCTGCATATCAATAAAAAAGAAATGTTAGCTGTACAGAATGCTCTGACAGCCTTCAAGGACCACATTCTTCCAGGACAGTTAAGGGTAAAGACAGACAACACCACTGTTATGTGCTACATAAACAAGCAGGGGGGAACCCAGTCATACCTTCTCTGCAGACTAGCCATGTCTCTGTGAAACACAGCCTTGAGCTACCAAGTGCACCTACAGGCTCAATTCCTGCCAGGAAAGCTAAATACATTGGCAGACGATCTAAGCAGAAATTTAATGGACCCACACGAGTGAAAACTGAAACCAAAGACATTCAACATGTTGATAAACAAATGGGGGAGCCCAGAGATAGACCTGTTTGCCTCCCTCCAGAACTACCAGTTAGACTAATTCTGCACAAGGAATCTCCACAAACAAGCTTGGAAAGTTGATGCCCTGTCCTTCACCTGAAAAAATCTCAGTTTATGCCTTTCCTCCTCTGCCTCTCCTCTCCAAGGTACTACTAAAGATCAAATAGGGCAAGCCAAGGACAATACTGATTGCACCAGAATGGCCACACCAACACTGGTACCTCCTCTTGAGTAGTGTGTCATTGCTGGCACCATAGCACCTGCCTCAGACTCCTACCCTGCTGTCCCAGCAGAAGGGCCAGATTATGCACCCTCGGCTTCAAACTCTGAACCTGGCAGATTACCTGATCTCTCTTTTACCATCCCTCAGTAAACAAGTGTTGGATGTCATTCTGGAGGCAAGGAGGCCTAGTACTAGAAACTCTTATGCTGAAAAATGGAAAAGATTCTGTTCCTGGAACCAAACTCAGGGGATGAGCACAGCAGTGCCCAGTTTACCTCAAATTCTTCAATACTTAACTGAGATGCTGCACAAGGGCCTTTCATTTTCCTCCATCAAAATTCATGCCTCAGCCATTTCAGCTCATTACAACGCAGAACCACCCCTCTTCTCTCATCCACTGCTCAAGCAGTTCCTCGGAGGGTCCAGGATGACCCAGGAGAGCCCCTACTCCAGCCTGGGACCTTAACTTTGTATTGGAAAAACGTACTCTACCTCCTTTTGAGCCAGCTGCAAATGCAGAGTTGAAATTTCTTTCATGGAAGACAGCTTTCCTTTTAGCCATCATTTCAGCAAGAAGGGGTGTCTGAATTACAGGCTCTTATGGCAGTGGAGCCTATCATCATCTTTCATGCGGACAGGGTGCCCCTCAGGACCAATCCCTCCTTCATGCCTAAGGTGGTATCCAGTGTGGCCCTTAATCAGTCCATTCATTTGCCAACCTTCTTTTCTAATCAACAGAACAAAGGGGAACAGATACTGCACTCCTTAGATGTGCACAGACAACTTAGATTTTACTTTGACAGCACTAAACCTCTTAGGAAGTCTGAACAGCTGCTGGCGGCATTTGCTGCAGGGGCAGAGGGGAAGGCCATTTTAAAGCAACCCATTTCTAATTTGATAGGCCATTGCATTAATTTCTGCTATAAGCACCATGGAAAACCTATCCCACAGGGGATAAGACCACATTCAACCAGGGCTGCATCTACCTCTACAGCCTTTCTCAGAGGTGTCCCTTCCAGGGACATCCTAGAAGTTGCTACCTGGAGTTCTGTACATACTTTCACCAAGCATTACCGTTTACCAATTTTCTCTAAATCCAGAGCTGGTTTTGCCACTGCAGTCTTGCAGG
Organism: Protopterus annectens; assembly: GCF_019279795.1. Classification (NCBI taxonomy): domain Eukaryota; kingdom Metazoa; phylum Chordata; order Ceratodontiformes; family Protopteridae; genus Protopterus; species Protopterus annectens. The sequence goes on along the minus strand of NC_056735.1, from coordinate 96,336,987 downwards.
GCCTTATAGCTGGTCCTAATGCTATCTAAATTCCTCCTCCCATCCTTAGCTTTGGGAATCTACCCAAATGTGATGACTGCAACAGTGAAACACGAAGAACATAGTACAGTTGTGTACACTTACCATAAATGTAGATGTTCGAGTGTATTCACTGTTGTAGTCCTGGTTGTCCTTCCTCCAGCCCTCTAATTTCTTTTGGCTATACCTCTATTTCTTTTTACTATGCTTAAAAGCTTTTTGGTGTATTTGCTTTTTTGTTGGAGGCATAACCTTATATATATATATATATATATATATATATATATATATATATATATATATATATATATATATTTAAATATATTTAATTGCTTCCCATTAGGGGAGGCACCTGACATCTGGGGCAAGAAAAACTGATGTAATGGCGTTGGCTGCATGCTTTATACCCCTGACTACCTGACGTCATGGAAGATGAGACAGCAACTGACGCAGGACCCAAGACTTAGATAATCAGGCAGACTGAAGGCTACTGCAAGCAGATAACCCAAATGAGATGACTGCAACAGTGAATACATTCGAACATGTACATTTATGGTAAATGTACACAACTGTACTTTATGCAGGGGTGCAAGCCCCCCTGCACCCCCCAAACCCCCTGCTACTTAAATATTCTCATGCTGAGATCGCACTACAGTGCATGAAAGGGGAATCTCCCAGTCCCACACTGTAGTGGGATCTCCGCTATCATTTTACGGCCTTTCAACCGTTCACTCATATGGTGTTGGCCATATGAGTTTCGAACATTTGAAAGTTCGAACAAATGAAGGGCTCCCATATTTTGTATATATATATATATATATATATATATGTATATATATATATATATATATATATATATATATATATATATATATATATATATATATACATACATATATATATATACATACATATACACAGCGGTGGTGGTGCGGTAGCGTTGTTGCCTCACAGTAAGACGCTGTCCGATTCGATTCTCAGCTAGAGCGTCTTCTGCGTGGAGACATGCGTGAATGGGTGTACCTTCGTTGAAGGTTGTGCGTCAGAGCTGGCAACTCGGCACGTAAAAATCGACTGCCAATCATTAGCGGACCGGAGTTCCGCTGTGGCGACCCCTAACCGGGAAAAGCCAAAAGACACAACAACCACACACACACATTATATATATATATATATATATATATATATATATATATATATATATATTTCTCCACAGGCCTCTGCTGAAAATGGGCATGTATCCAGTTGGGCTTTCTCGGTTAACAAATGCAAAATATATGCACACACACACACACACACACACACACACACACACACACACACACACGCACACACATATATATATATATATATATATATATATACATATATATATATATATATATATACATATATATATATATATATATATATATATATAAAAATATGTATGGTTGTACTACTTATGATAGAGTATTCCCCAAAGATGACTGTCCAAATATTAATGTAAAAACATCAAAATGCCAACATGGACATGCCAGTATGCATGTGCTTTGAAACAGCCTCTGCGCATGCATCATTTACAATTTAAAAAACAAATAAGAATCTCAGTTTTTGCAGTGGGGCAAGTCCCCCTGTACCCCCAACCCCATTGCGAATTATACTAAAGCTGGGATTGCACGAACAAGGGATAAAGGTATATTCCCAAACCTCAGGAAGTCTATGGTGTTACACATCTTACATACCTGTTAATCAGCTATTTAGTCAGTCTTATGCAGTTTAATATAACACAGAGAATGTTAGCGCTTTTAAGTACTCAAACCCTTCCTCAGACATACAGGTACCTGAGAGCGCTAACATTCTCTTTGTTATATTAAATTATTTTTATTATTCTTACAGCCCGGTGGTCTGTGGATCTGTTTTTTTACGATTTTTGTTTTTCTGGTTGGACTACAGGCCTTCATCACCTGTCACCTTTTAAATTTATTTTTTAATTATGTGCAGTTGACTAAATAGCTGTCAACCAAACACGCGTGCCATAGTGCAGCATACTCATATATATATATATATATATATATATATATATATATATATATATATATATATGTATATACAGTGAATATAAAAAGTGTGCACACCCCTGTTAAAATGTCAGGTTTTTGTGACATAAAAAAATGAGACCACAATAATTCATTTCAGAACTTTTCCCACGTTTAATGTGACTTATAACCTGTACAATTCAATTGAAAAACAAACAAATCTGTTAGGGGAAAAATAAAAAATAAAAAATGTACAATACGCTGGTTGCTAAGTGTGCACACCCTTAATCTAATACTTTTACAGCGTATCTAATACTTTGCTGAAGCACCTTTTGATTTAATTACATCATTCAGTCTTCATGGGCAGGAGTCTATCAGCATGGCACATCTTGACTTGGCAATATTTGCCCACTCTTCCTTGCAAAAGTGCTCCAAATCTGTCATATTGCGAGGGCATCTCTTGTGCACAGCTCTCTTCAGGCCACCCCACAAGTTTTTTATTGGATTAAGGTCTGGGCTCTGGCTGGGTCATTCCAAAACTTTAATTTTCTTCTGATGAAGCCATTCTTTTGTTGATTTGGATGTATTCATATATATATATATATATATATATATATATATATATATATATATATATATATATATATATATATACACACACACATATACATATCTCTGTGTGTGTGTTTGTGTGTGTACTGAACACTGTCGAAATACCCAAATATCAACCACAAAATGTCAGCAGTGTGAATGTCAGCATGCTACTAAGCATGCTCCCAGCATTATCCTCGATGCATGCAAAACTTTATTTAAAAAACACAGAAAAAACGTTATTTTGTAGTAGGAGGCACGTCCCCCTGCCACCTCATGTTGGGAGGCTGTTCCCCACACATTCCCTGAGGAAACTCTGAGATTGCACAATACTGGGAAGAGGTTGTTTTCTCCCAACCTTGACAACTGTGCAGTCTCTCACACCTGTTGAATATCTCCTTAGTTGACCAAATTTTGTCTAGTATACAGATTTCGATCAACTATACTGACAAAATTTAGTGTCCTCCTCACACACATTCATATTTATTAAAAGTGACTTCAAGATCACCATATTTTGGAGAAAAGACAATAGTCTGAGAAACAGTGATTTCCACTTTGGTGTATTGCAGTCCTTGTTTTTGCACATTTGTTACTTGAACTTGCACGTCACAGAAGTTGAAACTGTTATCAGGTGTCACACTCCTGTTACAGTGCTTGACAATGTGAATCTTCACACTTCTTATCCGTGGCATTTCGTTTGCTGACCGTTTTGGTCTATTCAAAGCCATCTGTACATTTTTATTTGCAGGCTTAGCTTGTTAGTTGTGAACAGTGCTTCATTAGTTAGTTACCTTTCAGTTAGTACTACAAGTATGTCATTACCCTCAGGATCACTCTGAAAAGCCCTTTTACATCAGGTATTTGGGAATGCCCTTTTGAGCCTGCCAACTGCTAAAATGTCTGTCATTTTAGGTTTACTATTGTTTGTTCGAATGGCAAAACATTTGCCATTAGAAACAACAAATAGTAAACCTAAAAACACACATTCTGACCTGCTACAATGTCGACCCAAATGATTGACACATTTGAGTCGACATTGTGTCCGAAACCATCACGTGATAGCCGTATAGGAGCTGATGTAAATCAGACTCCTGTATGACAAATCATGTTTTTGCAGGGGGGCAAGCGCCCCTCCGCCCCCCTGTGGGGGGCTGTGCCCCCCCACACCCCCCACTAATATATTCTAACTCCGAGTTCGCACTACAGTGGGGATATGGATGAATTTCCATTCCCCACTGTACCGTGATCTCTGTGCAGATAGTCGAATACACTTATGCGAATGCACTACAGCATTTGCATAAGTGTGTTCGACTATCCCATCCATTTATGTGCACAACATTCTGATTGTCAGCAGCAATGCTGCCGACAGAATGTCGTTTTCACAAACCATAGTAAACCGTCAATCTGAAGTAGGAGATTCATTTGTCTGCAACCTGTGGGTTATGGATCCGATATCGGATCCGAACCGGCATGGTTTACCAGCTATGGATCCAAGCTCTCAGCTCCTCCCCTCACCCATAATGCCCTGCTCTACCCTCATGACCTCAGATCTCGTTTGCCGCGCATGGTGACCAGATTGTTTTTCCAGCTCTCCAGCTAAGTGCTAGTTCAAGTATTTAAATTGTAAAATTTAAAGATTTTTTTTGGTTATTTGTGTGAAAGTGTAGGTTTCCCCTTTGGTATATTTACTTTTTTTAGTGTTTAATCTAAAAGTTATATCCCTCCCCTCGCTGTTAGCGTAGAGTGTGTGTGTTGGGCCTGTGAGTGATTTTTTTTGTGTTTTCTTAGTTACTTCTTTAGTTATAGTAACTACTGTGGTAGATTGGGATGTCTGAGCAACCCAAGTCTATTTTTTCTAAATGCTCCGAGTGTGGCCATAAGCTTTCCCCAGCTGATGGCCACACTCGGTGTGTTAGATGCCTGGGGGTTGAACACCTCACATCTGGATGTTCCATTTGTGCAGGGTTCAACCCCAGGGCATTGAAGGAGCGGAGGTCCAAGCTTGTTTTGGCGGGCCTTTTACCGCCGGACTCGGCTCCGACCTCCGCTCCTTCGGGAGTAACCGTACCCTTCTCCGACACGCTACCCGGGTTCGGAGCAGTTGGAGCCGAGCAGCTTCGGAGCCGGGGGTGGGTCGGCGCCAATAGTACTTTGTACTTCGGATCCGACCCTGCCCTCGAGTGCATCGGATCCGACCTCTCGGAGCCTGGATCCGAGCCTCGGATCCGGGGGGATCAGTGCTCCTTCGGCGCCGTCTGTGTCGGAGCGCACTGTCCCGGATCCGGCGCCGGCGCCGGCTCGATCCACTCTTCGGATCCGAGGGGCGATTGTCGGATCCTTTGGTCGAGATCGGCTCCTTCGGCGTTTGATGTAGTGGAGAGGGCCCTGTTGAGGGTCTCCGGACCCCCGGCACTTGTTTCGGCTCCGTCCCGCGCTCCCTCTGCACTGGGTCAGGCTTCCACCATCCGGCCCTTGGGACAGCCCGCTTCTGTGCCCCAAGCTGCTCCCCTGGAACAGGTTGCTGCTTGCGAGGAGTCCTCTGACAGCCCCCCAGAGGATGTTCCTCACAAGCATACGTGCAAAAGGAGGCACATTGACTCCCCCGAGTCTCTCACGGAAGACACGGACTTGGAGGAAGGGGAAGGCTCCCCACGGTCACCCCCCGAGGATGTCTCATTTGGAGACATCATGGAAATGCTCCGTATAAGGGGGGGGTGGTCTGCCCCCAAGTCTTCCTCGGACGAGTCCGTGTTCTTGGAGGCATTTGAAGCGGGCCCGTCTACCTCTTGGGTGTTCCCTCCTGCCGACCCCCTGGTGGACCTCATTACCACCAGGGCGTGGAAGGAACCGGACACCATGGAGCCAATCCCTAAGAGGCCCGATAGGATCCTCAGCCCACCGTCCGACTGTGCCCATTGGAGTAAGGGGCCTCCGGTAGATGCCATGTTGACGGCGGCGGCCACCAAGAGGGAACTTGCTCAGGAGAGTCCCTCAGTCCATCCCCGGAGCAAGGAGTCTCGATGATGGACCGCTTGGGGAAGCGGATGTTTAGTTCAGCGACCTTCTCGGTAAGGGCGCTGAACTACCTGGCACACGTCATTAGGATGCAGCGAGATCTCATTAAAGAATACACTGCATCTCCCCCAGAGTCCATGTCGGAGGAGGACAAAATGCTGCACTCCACCCGCATGGCCACTCTTAGATCAGTTACTAATACCTCTATGCGGCTACTCTCCCATGCTACGGAAGGCGCCGCTAGAGCCGCAGGGGCAGGCCTAGTCACTAGACGTCAGGCCTGGCTCCGTCACTGCGATTTTTCTGAGCCCTTCAAAGCGTCATTTGCGAACGCCCCTTTGATGGTTCTGCCCTCTTTGGCAAAACCGTTCGCGACACTTTGACCCAGAGCGAAGGACGGAAGACGCTGTCTGCCGTCGGAATCCGCTTCTCTGCACCCCAGAGGCCCTACTCTAGGAACCAAAAGGGTCAGAAGAAGATGTGGTTCCGGAAGTCGCAGCAATCCCAGCCTGCTCCGGACAACCAGTCCTTCCGTGGCAGAGGAGGACAGAGAGGACGCCACCCTAGAGGCAGAGGGGCTCCCAGGAACTTCGGGTCCAGAGAACCTTTCTCTGAACGGCCCGCGCAGCAACCCTGAGGGGTTGCCCAGCTGCTCCACTCTGGAGGCAGTCGGGGGACGTTTTTCGGGGCACCTAGCGGCATGGGAGTCCATAACATCAGACCGCTGGGTTCTCCAGATCATATCCAGAGGATACCGCATCCCTTTTCGTCACTTACCAAAGTTGAAGTCCCTCCCAGACGTTCCACCCGGTCAACGGGAGGCCGCTTTGGCAGAAATTGGCCATCTGCTAAAGAAAAGAGCCATCCAGCCCGTCCCCCCAGACCAGATCGGATCAGGGTTCTACTCCAGGTTCTTTTTAGTGCCAAAAAAGACGGGGGAACTAAGACCAATTTTAGACCTTTCTCTCTTGAACCTGGCAGTCCCCAAAGAAAAATTCCGAATGGTCACTCTGCAATCTATTCTCCCCCTTCTGGGAGAAAATCACTGGATGTGTTCTATAGACCTCAAAGATGCGTACTACCACATCCTGATGGACAGGCACTCCAGGAGGTTCCTCCGCTTCGGCTGGGAGCCAGTCACTACCAGTTCGGGTCCTTCCCTTTGGTCTCACCACAGCCCCCAGGGTGTTCACCAAAGTATTAGCAGTGGTAGCGGCCCACCTGAGGCTTCAGGGGTGCAGGTCTTCCCTACCTGGACGACTGGCTTCTTACCGCCCCAACAAGGCATCTACTACTATTGGCGAGACTCCTTTCTCCATCTTGCTCCCTTTCTGGGCATTACAATAAATACAAAGAAATCCAACCTGGCCCACACAGCTCTTAGATTTTATAGGGGCCAGGTTAGAAACAAGGAGTTTAAAAGCCTTCCTCACTGCGGACAGAGTTCAAAATCTGCAGCTCCAGGTGCGGGCCATTCTCCACTCAAGTTCTGTTCCGGCGGAGTTGGTCCTGAGGGCTCTAGGGTCCATGGCGTCTGCTATAGCACTTCTTCCTCTTGCCAGGCTCAATATGCGCATCCTCCAGTGGACTCTCTTAGTACAATGGTCATACCTTGCTCTCCCTATGCATCATCCCATTGCGATCAGCAAGGCTTGCAAGCGGTCCCTCCTGTGGTGGCTCCACTCCCCAGATCTCCACGGAGGCCGCCAATTTTGTGCTTCTCCCCCTCTCGCCACGGTGACCACGGACGCCTCCCGCCTCGGGTGGGGGGGGGGCATTTTGCGGGCCGGACCGTCCAAGGCACGTGGAACGATTCAGAGACCTTACTGCATATCAACGTTCTAGAGATGAGAGCAGTGCTCTTAGCGTTGCTAGCACTTCAGGACTTTCTTCCCTTGGGAACAATTGTGATTCAATCGGACAACATGTCTGTTGTCTGGTACATCAACAAGCAAGGGGGAACAAGGTCTTACCCCCTTTGTCGAGAAGCCATGAGAGTTTGGGAATGGGCAATCTCCACCAACCGCTTTCTAATAGCAACGCACATTCTGGGTCGGTCCAACATCTTGGCGGACAAGCTCAGTCGCACCATTCTGACCCCTTATGAGTGGTCTCTCAATTTTCAAGTAGCGGAACGCATATTCGTACGGTGGGGAACTCCTTCATGCGATCTTTTTGCCTCTCCCTCAAACACCAAGTGCGACAGTTTTTTCGCTCTGATACCCCCTCCAGGAGGTTCTCCAAGAGACGCTCTGGTGCATGCTTGGCCACCCGGTCTTCTGTACGCTTATCCACCATTGCCTCTGATGCTCCAAGTTCTTCAGAAAGCCTCTCGGGTGGGTTGCAGAATGATTCTCATTGCTCCGTTTTGGCCTCGACAGATCTGGTTCCCCTTTCTAAGGTCTCACTCGGTGAATCCTCCTTGGATTCTAGATCCCATTCCGGATCTGATATCCCACCCATCCTGCATATCTCCTCCGAACCTGGACAACCTGAAGCTGACCGCTTGGCTGCTCCAGTTCCACTCTTGATCAGGACTCCCGGTATTTCGTCACCTGTTAAGGCAATCCTGGTGGCAGCTCATAAACCGTCCACTAGGAAAGTCTACCGCAGCAAGTGGAAACGGTTTTCTTTGTGGGCGGAGTGGCAAGGCCTGAATCCCTTCACGGTTCCTCTCCCTTTAGTGCTTGACTTTCTAACCACTCTCTTTAACGATGGTGCCAGCAGTTCCACAGTCAAAGTACAACTGGCGGCAATTTCTCATTATCACATTGGTCATGACTCTAGTCCACTCATGTCAGCCAAGTTGTGTAAAATTTTCCTTAAAGGTACTTTCCTTCTCAGGCCCCCTGTAAAACAAGCGGTTCCTCCTTGGGACCTCTCCTTAGTTCTCCAGGCCTTGACCGCCCCCCCCCCTTCGAACCAGCGGCTACGGTGGATCTCAAATTCTTGTCTTTCAAGACAGCCTTTTTAGTAGCCATTACATCGCCAAGAGAGTTTCAGAGCTCCAAGCATTATCAGCTAAACCTCCTTACTTGGTATTTCATCCGGACCGTGTTTACCTCAGGACCAACCCGTCCTTTCTTCCTAAAGTAGCTTCTGAAGCAAACATCAATCAATCCATTAACCTCCCTGTTTTCTTTCCTAAATATGAAAACAAAGGTGAATACAAGCTTCACTCCTTAGATGTTCACAGGCAACTTAGATTTTATCTAAACAGAACGGCTGGTCATAGGCAATCCGACCAGTTGTTTATTTCCTTTGCTAAATTTAATTTGGGCAAGCCAATTTCTAAAGTTTCTCTGTCTCGCTGGATTTCACAGTGCATCTTATTGGCTTATCAAGCTTCAGGAAGGCCCGCACCGGAGGGTGTACACGCCCATTCAACCCGGTCAGTATCTACCTCGGCAGCCTTTAAGGCTAGGATTCCTCTAGATGATATTTGTGCAGCAGCCACGTGGGCTTCATCTCATACTTTTATTTCCCACTATAAGTTGGATCTTGCATCTAGGGGTAGAGCATCCTTTGGCTCCGCGGTGCTCGAATATCCTTCCATGATGGCGCCCAAGATTCAGGTAGCTGGGGACTCTGTCCCACAGGTTGCAGACAAATGAATCTCCTACTTCAGATTTAGAAGTTATGTACTCACCATAACGTTCCATCTGAGTAGGTGTGTTCATTTGTCTGCAACCATCCCGCCCTCCTATCCCCCTGGCCTTTCAGTTTCCTGCATATTATGTGTTACCCTTTTCAGGGTGTTCTTGCTGTTGGCAAACTCGATCTGAGGTCATGAGGGTAGAGCAGGGCATTATGGGTGAGGGGAGGAGCTGAGAGCTTGGATCCATAGCTGGTAAACCATGCCGGTTCGGATCCGATATCGGATCCATAACCCACAGGTTGCAGACAAATGAATACACCTACTCAGATGGAACGTTATGGTGAGTACATAAATTCTAATTTTACCTTTACTGTTCAGGTCAGGTTCTAGCTATAGGTTTAGAATATCTTTTCAGACATTGTGATATTACCACGTAACTTAATTAAGTGTAAGTTACAACGTTTCAAAATATGCACCAGCAGTAACTAGCAGTTCTTTTCTGAACATGCATGCCGTAAGGGCTTTTCCTTTGACTTGTGAAAATAAAATTGCTTGCCAGTAAGACAGAGTGCAGTCCTTCTGGGTGGCATACTGTATCTCTCAAAAGCGATGAGGTAGGATTCAATGTCTTCATCATTACCCAGTTTCTTTAAAGGTGGGGCAACCAATAGAGTGGAAGACGTATTTGCCTCTTCCTTGAGAGCCACACTTCTTGATTGAAGAGCCACTGCATAGTAACCCATATTCACACTAGTCTGCACCAAAGTCTGTGAGTTTCTCCATTTTATTTGGCAAAGTATAACAGTTCAGTCACAAAATGAAAACAGTTCTCTGTTCCATGAGATAATTAGTTCAGACTAATTTTTTTACACTTGCTGATTGCAATGCATGAATGCAAAGCCGTGGTATTTGTTATGTGATGGTCAAATTGCACCCACTAAAACCAGTGGAAACAAATCTAATACACTGACATTTCTTTGTTTAAATGCAGTTTATTTACAGCACTGAAGTCAAATTAAAGTTCACTTTTAAGTTAAAATAAACATACCTCTGATAAACATAATTTCTGGTCAATTGCAATTCCTCTTTTAAACGCTCTGAGTGAGCTGTAATAGTCCTTGGTGTAGCAGTCGTAACCCCTGAGACAGCCACAGTTAAGTTTCATCAGCGTTTTTTGGCCTGTGTGCTCCACATTTTAATTCCTCTAACTGTTACGCACAACGGCAGTCTCCCTTCAATCCTTGGGACCTGCTGCAACCTCCCAGTGACTTTTCATACAAGGAACCAGCCGTAAAACAACTAACGGGACCTCAATCCCCTATACGAATAGCCTTAGTGTAGGTTTTATTCTTCATGTAAACCTAGCTGCCTGCTATAGCATACTTACTAACGTTATGACATGCACACTCCCAGGGACCACTGTTGCCAGGTCCCCTTGTAGAAAATCTTCTTTTCCAATGAATTGTTAAACAAATTAAGTATCCACGGTGTCTGATAAAAATAGCGCAGTTCATATACATTAGGCTGATTGGTAATAGTGTCCTTTTAAAATTATTACATTTCTAATAGTAGCCACCCAAACACATAGCAAAGTCTACTACCAGTATTGTTTTTTTTTTTATTGCAAGAGCAGCTAGTTTAAGCTGGATTTATTGGGCCGCAGTTGATTCAGAGGCTTACCTGCTATTTCAATCCATAGTGATTGTGTTTTGCAAGTGCTCACTCTTTTCCAGTTCTTCCCGCTATGCTCAGGCTAAAGCCATGCCCCTACCCTACCCCCATTCCCATCCACCCCCTCTTTCCTTACATTTATAGTCTTTTAAGCCACTCTTCTAACACAACTTCATCCAACCACATCACAACATTGTCACTACATCACTATTTCACTCCCATACTAGCTCTTCTTGCAATCACCCCCCCCCTTCTCCCTGGAAATTAAAATAACACTAATAAAACCAGTAGCCACACTTTCAACTTCTGCCATTACAACAAATATTAGGGTACACTACATCCCTACCAAGGCCTAAACTGGATTAAATATTGCTCAAACAATAACTATATCTACTTTATTTCTTAACATACCCTACCTAAATATACCTACACAGTCAGTACTACTAACAACCTACCTAAATATACCTACACAGTCAGTACTACTAACAACTTACCTAAATATACCTACACAGTCAGTACCACTAACAATCCTGGTCTTACTTGCACACATTACTTCATATCATAACAATCCATCCAACAGGGTTGGGAGGGTGGCCTAATGGTTAAGGTGTTGTCTTACAAACACAAGGTGCAGGGTTTGAGTCTCACAAGGGATAATTGGCTAGCCTTTAAATGGCTCACAAGGGCAGTTAGTCTAGTTCTAATGTATGAACCTATGAATCTATGAACATACGTCCCCATCATGACACCCCTACCATTCACATAACTGGAACAACACCTATCACCCCCTCTATCCCCCATCTATCCTACACATCTATCCTCATACCCTTAAACTTATCTTACCCTCTGTGATGTCCATGCACTTTCCCAGCAATCAAGGAGCCTCAATCCTCACCACTAATACCAGAGAGGGGCGTTCGCATTGGGAAAGATAACAAATGCACACACAGTAAAGTACAATTTCCCTCAAGAGCACACAGAGATCACAGTCAGTCTGGGGCTGGTTTCTCCCTTTCTTTCCAGATCCCCAATAAAACTCCCCACTGGCACAGCTATAGGGTCCAGATCTCAGCCTAGTGGTCAAGCTAAAATCTCCAGCACCCTTTCTGCCCAACCAGTGCTTCATGTCCCTGACCAAGTAGCTGGCAAACACACACACACACACTTTGAGTTATGATTTATATACAAGCACACAGACACTCCTGGGGAAAGCTGGCACAGGTTCTCCAGCTATGCCCTTTCTGCACAGACTATATGGTAGTACCACTTGCCACCAACCACTAATACCAGCTACTAATAAGGCCCTTATCAAAGGCTGTCCAGTTATTACTGTGCAATATTATTATCCAAATGGTAAGTGTGACGAACAGCAAGGCTTATTTAGAGTGGCTTGGATAGTATCACTATATACATGCAATGTACTGTAGAGCTTAAATTATCTCTACATAAAACAGCCACAGTTGAAGGGTTTAAAAATATTTAATAATAATAATAATAATAATAATAAAAGACAATACTACTTGCTACACAGTACTAGTCAAGAGATCAGAAATCACAGAGAAATGCTTAAAATAATACAGTAGAAAAGTTCTGACATCAGTACAGAAAACAGCTAGACTAAACTTCCTATTTCCTAGTTATATCTAAGAGCAAACACAGTTCTAAAGTAAACTTACATATAGAGCAAGGCAGTGCGGGTGGTGGTGGATGTTCTGAAGACAAATGCAAAATGCCCTGATTCTCTCTCTGTCCTTAAATTGATAACACAGTACCACCAACTCATTTCAGATTACATCATTAGTCTCTATTTCCCAGGCTAACAGAAACTCAGAGAGTAACAACCGTTTTGATATTGCAGCTGGTCAGGAAGCCAGAGCAATAAAAGACATTATATATATGTAAATTCTAGCTGTTAACCCTGGTCTCAAAACAATAGGAAGATTTCCTTCATTCAGACATCTCAGCTCCAAGTTTTGAGATCAAACAGTTATACAAGGCTTGACTTATCAGTTTTCTTCCAGCAGAGTGCACTGTTGTTACATTTTTGACATTCAACATTTAAAACCATTCTCTTCCATTTAAGCGAACAAGACTGTAGCTTATATTAATATTTACAAATGACAGAATTATCTACAAAATTCTGCCTGGCTAGTCTGGCAGCCTTCACATATCTTCACATCCTCCCACCATACCAATAAGCTATCCATAAAATGTGACAAGAATATAACTAACCTCATAAGTACCAAAGTAGACATTGCAGCCAGGCTGTCTCTCAGTGGAGACATGTACATTCTAATCCCAGCCCATCTGATAACAGTATCCACTTAACTAACTGTAATCTATCTCATAACACATTCCAACTTCCCAGGAAAGCTAATGACCTGCTCATACTAAATATGAATGTCAGAAGCATTAGCAAAAAAGTCCATGACCTTCACGCTAGTCTTTCCCTATATTCTCCTGACTTAGTACTATTAAATGAAACTTGGCACTAATCTCTGTAGTGCGTCCTATGACTGCGTAATGCTGTAGTGTGATAAACTAGTTAGGTAGAAGTTAATCCCAGACATGGCAACTGTGTGTTGTGTGCGTGTGTGTGTGTGTGTGTGTGTGTGTGTGTGTGTGTGTGTGTGTGTGTGTGTGTGTGTGTGTGTGTGTGTGTGTGTGTGTGTGTAAGAAGCAATGCTTTTTCAGGTGTCCAGGGAAATAAATACTTTGGAAAGAAATAGCCAGGGAATTGTTATGGCTAAGCTTGTATAGGCCCTAGGGCCGATAGCGTAGTACCAACCTATGAAACCCAACATTTCCAATAATGAAATTTCTAGCACCAGGCTATAACATACTGTGTAAGGACTGCACATCAAAAAAAAGGTGATGGTGCAGCTTTACTATTTAAAAAACAACTAATTGTAGAAAACTTGGATATACATACACCTATCTTGGGCAATGCAGAAATTATGCTTAATTATACTTGCAAAACTAAAAATTAACCCCAGAAAAGTGTCCGTATAATTGGTTACTATATAACCTCCCAGCAGCAACACACCCATCTTGGAGACCCTAATTGACTGGGCCTCTGAGTTCCTCCAGCATGAAACCATCATCTTGGGGGGACTTTGACTGGTCAACTTGTGACTCCATTTCTCCCATGCACTTCCCCAACCTCCATGGATTTTCTCAGCTTCATCCACTCTCCCACTAGAATTGACAAATTCTCCAAGAGACAGTCAATACTTGACCAGATTCTGACAAACAGACCAACTCTTTATCTGTCAGTCAGGATGCCTCTCTAACAGCATGAGTGACCATTTACCTATATATATTACTCAAATCAGGAAAAGCCCACTAATTACCAGGTAATAAGTAACAAGAAAATGCACTAAAGGGGTGTAACTGGACTCCTCTTAAGTATCTTAACCTTGATGAAGTTGTCCAGTACTTCAACTCCACCTTTTTAGATATCTTAAACTCCCAGGCCCCTCTCAGAAATATCAGAGTCAAATCCAACTATGTTCCCTGGTTGGGCAAAGAGACTAGATATGTGCTGAAATCCAGAGATAAAGCCTGGGCCCACTGGATCCCACACAGATAAGCAAGCATATCTAGAACTGTACAACAAGGCAAAGAAATGTGTCAAACTAGACAAAATCAACTACTACCACAATATACAAACAAAATATCAAAATAACCCCCAAAAATTCTGGGTAGCCATTAACAGCATTCTCTTTCCTGGAAAATCAGATACTCCCCCTCCGACCTTAACTGATACCACACTGAATGTTGCCACCCATTTCAACAAATTCTTCACTGAATCCATTCTTGCACTAGCTAACTCTTAAAGCTGTCCACCCAGTTCCATAGTAACAACAATGGCTTTACTTCTCATCCTGTCTCTACTGATTCAGTTAAGAAGCTTTTTATGAAACTAAAACCCACCCCCTTAGCCGCTGATAAACTCACATCTGAATTTTTGAAAATAGCTGCTGATGCCATTGCACACCCTGTATGCATTCTTATAAACCGTTCAATATCTGAAAATCTAGTCCCTGAGATCTGGAATACTTCTCACATCATCCCACTCCACAAATGGGGTAAATCAAAAGAGTTAAACAACTATCAGCCAATAGCAATACTCTCACCTCTGTCCAAAATACTGGAGATGTATATATACACACACAAATCTTGAATTACCTCAACACACACAACCTTCTCACAAACACTCAGCATGGCTTCAGGCCCCATCACAACACCACAACAGCCCTTATGTCTTCCACTCATATAGTAAACAACCACCAAAATAATGTTAACTATATCTCTGCTATCTTTCTTGACCTCTCTAAGGCATTTGATATGGTTAACCATGACAAACTCATTAAATCCCTCTTGGAACTGAATCTTAGCAGTCCCACCATAACCTGATTTCAGAGTTATTAAACAGGTAGACAGCAAGCAGTACATCGGAGGCAAGAACTCTCTCCTTTATTATCAGTCATGCTGGGTGTCCCCCAAGGCTCCATCCGTGGTCCTTTACTTTTCTCTATCTTCACTAACAGCCTCTATACCTCTACTCTGCATGCCTCCGTCATCCATTACACTGATGACTCAGCAGTAATCTGTGCATGCCTCTGTTATCCATTACACTGATGACTCAGCAGTAATCTGTGCATGCCTCTGTCATCCAATACGCTGATGACTCAGCACTAATCTGTGCATGCCTCCATCATCCAATACGCTGATGACTCAGCACTAATCTGTGCCTCTCCTTCCCTCCAAGAACTCCACCTACAAACACAGGCCTTCTTCCTTTCTGTAAAAGAACGGCTACAAACACAGGCCTCTTTCCTTTCTGTAGAAGAATGGCTACAAACACAGGCCGCCTTCCTTTCTGTAGAAGGATGGCTACAAACACAGGCCTCCTTCCTTTCTGTAGAAGAATGGCTACAAACACAGGCCTCCTTCCTTTCTGTAGAAGAATGGCTACAAACACAGGCCTCCTTCCTTTCTTTAGAAGAATGGCTACAAACACAGGCCTCCTTCCTTTCTGTAGAAAAATGGTTACAAACACAGGCCTCCTTTCTTTCTGTAGAAGAACGGCTCAACAACTATCAACCAATACTAAACTCCAATAAAACCAAACCTCATGTTCCAGCCTACTAATCACTCTACTCCCTTACTCACGCTTTCTATCACTTCTAACAATAAGACAACTATCTCTCCTGTCACTCACACCAAACTTGTAGGAGTTGATATAGGCTGCAACATGAAATTTGACACTCACCGTAAAGAATGTACTTAAAAAACCGGGGAGACTGTATGGAAATAAGCAATTCCTCACGAACAACACCAGAGCTAAAATTGCACAAACACATCTCATCTCTACACTTCTTTTTGCCTCCCCTATGCTGACCAATCTCAGAAAGTCGTACATATCTAACCTTGATGTGTGCTGTAATAAAATTGGAAAGTTCGCCACCAATAGCCCACATCAAACACACCATTGCTCAGCCCTTAAACAACTCAACTGGCTTGAACTTCCGCATCGTCTCTTTACAGCCAGTTTATGCTAACTCATACGATTCTCTACTACCTTGATAAAACCCCTGCATTACATAACCTAATACACTCTTACTTCATTACTAGTGTCCTATGCTCCAGCAACAAACCCCTCCTTCAAGTGACTAAAACCAACAAGTCTGCAGGAGCCTCCCTCTGTTCTAAGCCAATAACTCTGCAGGAACGTCCCTCTATTGTAAGCCAACAACTCTGAAGGAGCCTCCCTCTATTCTAAGTCAACAACACTGCAGGAGTCTCCCTCTGTTTTAACCCAACAACTCTGCAGGAGCCTCCCTCTATTCTAAGCCAACAAGTCTGCAGGAGCCTCCCACTATTCTAAACCAACAACTCTGAGGGGCCTCCCTCTATTCTAAGCCATCAACTCTGCAGGAGCCTTCCTCCATTCCAAGACAACAACTCTGCAGAGGCCTCCCTCTATTCCAAGCCAACAACTCTGCAGGAGCCTCCCTCCATCCTAAGCCAACACCTCTGCAGGGGCCTCCCTCTATTCTAAGCCAACAACTTTGCAGGAACCTCCCTCTATTTTTAGCCAACAGCTCTGCAGGAACCTCCCTCTATTTTTAGCCAACAGCTCTGCAGGAACCTCCCTCTATTCAGACCATATTGCTACAAAATGGAACACTTTGCCCTCTAATATATCAGCCACTTCATCCTTAGCGCAGGTTAAGAAAGCTCTAAAAACACACCTCCAAGCTAATTGGATTTGTAACTGTGACTCCCCAAGCTAGTCTAACTCTATCTTCCTCTTAGTTACCCAGAGTAAACACTCCTACCTTATTGTCAGACAGTGGACTTGTCTTTGTCTTGCATCTCATTCCGCATACCTCTCTCTTCCTCTCAACAGTTACTGCTTCTTCTAAGCATAGACACTTGTTTAGTTTATAATATTATAACACTATGTCATACTGAATGTTATTCTGTCGCAGTAACACTATATCATACTGAATGTTATTCTGTCGCACAGTTTAAGGTGCTTCATCTTCTTACCTGTAGAATGTACTGTTAGCTGATGTACAGTTTGAGGTGTTTGTCATCCTAGTTTTATTTGATCAATTTGTATAGAGTTATTCTTTTGAACCTGTGAAATTGTACTTTATTAATCTATGTTATATGTGGAGCTTTTCTCCCTGGGCCTCTGCTGAAAAAGGACTTGTGTCCAGTCGGACTTTCCTGCTAACCAAATCTAAAATAAATAAATAAGTAAAACTACAGTTTGTCGTATGGTACTGCTTGAGTACATTCACTGGTCTTCATCTTTCTACAGCTTTTTATGGTCAGTGTTCACTAACAGTTTCCATTCCTGGCCTCTAAATCCTTGTCTGTGAGAGGTAAACATGTCCAACATTTTGGGTTGTCAGCCCTTCTTTTAGTTCATAGTTTACTATGCTGTCACATGTTTTCTCTTACCGTAATATACTGATTAGGTGTGCCATTACCAACATTTTACAATATTATCTAGTACATATGCAGTATTTCTTTAAATTTAATACCCACAGTGTATAGAATTTAGTGTCATTAATCAACCAGTATGTTTATGGAAGGAAATTGGGGGGTCTGGAGAAAACACACACACGGCATGCAGATATGGGAAGAAATGCAGTCTCCCCACAGCCAATGCCCAGACAGTAAGACTGAACCATGCACCTTGGAAAGGTGAAGCTGAGATCTTACCAAAGAGGCTTATTGATAATGTCTGATGTTAACCTTTCTAATGGTGATAATGTGCATTTTGTCAGGGTAGAATTATGTTACATCATTAAAACCTGTTGTGATAGCTCACTCTACAACAGACTGCATTTCATTTGCTAGTTTTACTAGTGCTGTGAGGATTATTACATGCCTCACTCCAAAATCAGATTCTTACTCTGCCCTGTATTTTTGTGTTATTTTAACTTGCTTATTTATTTATTTAACATTTGTAAATGTCTGCTTGTTAAGTGGTATTCACGTTATCCTGCCTTTGACAATTTTAGGGTTCTGTGGCCTATGTTTCACAGCAGGCATGGATCCAGAATGCTACTCTGCAAGAAAACATCCTGTTTGGCTCTGAACTGCATAATACTCGCTATCAGCAGACCTTGAATTCATGTGCCTTGTTACCAGATCTTGATCTCCTAATGGACGGAGACCAGACAGAGATTGGTGAAAGGGTAATCATCATGTTTATATTTCCTACTGTGTTCTCCTCGTGACATTTTAAATTCCTGTTGTCTTTGGTGGCCATTGTTTTTTTTTTCCAGAAATTTCATAGGTTGGTTGATTGATTACATTTCCTTTGATAATTGTACTTGTTGAAATGACCATCTCATTTTTAAAGGACAGCCTGAAGGAGGTTCAATAGGGGATAAAGCTATTAAAACATTACTGTAAAAAACAGAATAAGCTCTTAATATCTCAAATACAGGGCAACATATGCTTTGCACATGGTGTGTGAGTTCATATAAGAAGGTAAGAACATTTGAGGAAATTAAAGGCTAAATAAAAGATTTATAATGTGGTTAATGTAATGATGAAGAAGTTAATGTCTGCAGTCTGCTGAGATGGTTAAGTAGATGTGTAAGTAAAGGAGCAGGTAAAAACAAGTGCAGATGGTGACCCAGCTAAGAACATGTAGCAACATCAATTCAGAGGAGGTGTGGGAAATAGAGTAGGTCCACTATAGGGGCACTCTTGGTATGGCAGGGATAGGAAATAAGAGCTCTGAGATGGAATTTGAACTGATGTACGCATGGCGTTAAGTGCCAGGGGTAAGGACCAAGTTTTTTTAAAAGTCCTGCTGTGCATTTCTAATTGACTAGGGAAACAGAAAACAAAAAGAATCTTGAACCCATCAGAATACTTGGAGGACTGCTTTTGTATTCTTTATCTTTCTCTATATATTGTAAATCATGATAGTTTTGTACATTTTCTGTCATTGTGGTATACTTTGTATTGATTTTAAGGCATTGGTGGATAGTTTTCTGTTCAACTTTCTGCCTATTAAAAGTTGAACTGGTGAGAGACTGAGTCCCTTTCGTGGATTATTGTGGAGTTCCAAATCTGTGAAATGACAGCCCTCATACCTTTTGCTATTGATCTTTCTCATCAGATTCTTCACTGTTTGAATAGTCCTGTCCACTCGTCCATTAGCATGCAGATAGTGTGCACTGGCCATTATTTGTCTGAATTACCACTCCTACAAATCTAATTTCCTGACATTTGTATTGCATGCTTCTGCCAGACATGACATCATCAGTTATCCTGTCTCAGACATGACATCTTCAGTTATCCTGTCTCTCAAGAATCTAGACTTTAATGTACTAGTCACAGATGAGTTTTATGTACTATTTCAGTTTGATTACTTCAGAGAATTTTAAATCACAGTCCTAAACCTACACGATTCATAGGTAGGTACTAGGCTATCGGCCCAAGGGCCTACATAAGCCAAGCCAGCAAGGTACCATAGCTTACTCCACCCAAGAAAGTTATTTTCCTGTGCCACTGTCCAGCAGAGACACAGAAGTGATCCCCGGGGTGTATTTCCTATTTCCCATCCACTCATCAAGATTTTTCTTGAAGAGTGCTAATGAACTTTGCTTGACATAGATGGGTAGCTTGTTCCAGAGTATAGGAAGTCTCTGGGACAGGAATCTATCCCTCCAGTATGTCCTGTTTATTGTGGTGACAAGGTTTAGGTCCCTAGAGCATGTAGCTTGGAGGGATTAGGATTTCTTTAGGTGTAGCATGTCCAACAGCTCTGGGTTTGACATAGCTTTATATGTTAGGCAGAGATCATCTTGGAGTAGGCGATATGCTACGGAGTAAAGCTGGAGTTTTTTGAAGCGGTCAGTGTAGGGCATTTGTTTGAGTCCAGTAATCCTCTTTGTGAGGTACTTCTGTGGCCTTTCCAGCTGCTGCAGATGTCTTGTGAGGTACATTTCAAAAGGGGCATTGTACTCTTTAATGGGTCTAATGAGTCTTTGAGTTTGAACAGATCTGTGCCCAATCAGCTTGACCAGTAAAGTGGTACTTCTCATGCCAACATGTCATTCTTTGAATTATTTTTGTGGTACAAATTGCATGCGGTGCATGTGACACCCCTGCTCAGGGCCAGTAACCAAGGACATGATAGAAATGAGCAAAAAAGAAAAAAAATACAAAAAAAAAAACTCTGGAGCAGAAAACTAGGCTGGAAGTTCTTTACTTCACAACTCTGGTACCTCGGCTTTTCGCCTTCAACGGATACAAGACAATGAACACAGCCATTTTTATATGCATATCAAAACCCTTAACAATCCATTAATCAAATTTAATTAAACATAATTAATCTAAAGCAACACTGCAACAACATGCATAACTTAAAACATGAAACTATTTTTAAATACTATTAAATAACATATTTATTAATAAATACATTTATCTGACTTAATTTGCTTTATTTTATTTCCCAAAACGGCTTTTAAAACAGTGAAACGGCTTTAAAAAAGTGAAAACGGGAAAAAAATTAGGGTTACCTAATACACAAAATTAACTTCCAAATTGAGACCCCTAAGTGACAGTGTTCGATAATTTAAATAAACTTACTTACTAATTCCAATAATTTCCTAACTATATCATCCCTTTTATAAAATAAAGGTTGAGCAAGAGCAGAAAAGAAAAAAAAAACAGACACATTACCCTCATGTACATTAATAAAATGTTCAGCAACTGGACTTTTCATATTCTTATTACGAATATCCCACAAATGTTCCATAATCCTTGCTTTGATGGCCCTTTTAGTCTGCCCAATGAACCATTTAATTTCTGTACAACCACACCCTATCACATAAACAACACCACATGAGTGGCACTTGAATTTCCCCTTACACACAAAGTTTTTACCATTAATAAAATTCCCTGAAATATTTTTAACATGAGCACACACTTTACAATGTCCACAAGCAAACATACCAAGTACATCCTGCTGAGCAGTAAAGCACCCCATGCCTAAGAGTTCCTTCAAATTAGCATAATGCCCATAGGAAAATCAAACAAAGTTGGGAAATTTCCTCACATTAACGTCCTCACACAAAACATGCCATGAATCCAAAATAATTGTTCTCATTCTCTCAGAAAAAACAGAACATTTGGAAACAAAAAAGAGATCTTTGCCCTCAAAATCACCTGACCCATTGTTACAATACCTCATTCTCATGTCATTAGTTGTATATTTTCCTTTTAAAACTGCATCCAAAGGCATGTTTTAAAACCTGTTCACTATACCCACTTACACGCAACCTTTTCTTAGCTTCCAAAAGAAATTTCATCTTACAAACCACTTCCAATGTATTTCAAGCAATCCGCTTAAATTCACTCATGGGCAAAAAAAATCAAGCAAATTGGGGGGTGGGGGTGCATACTTGCTGCATGTAAAAAATTGTTAAGAGCAGTCTCTTTCCTATGTGGCCTAAGCTGAATCTTCTTGTTTAAGTCCACAACATAAAATTCTCATCCAAAAATACAATTTTAGGTTCCCTTTTAACATGGAAAATCTCAAGTTGTGCTCATTGGAATTTAAGTAAGAGAAAAATATTTCAAACTCCCCTGGATTTCCTTTACACAGAAAAATAAGATCATCAGTGTATCTCCTAAAAAATACCACATGCTCTTTATAAAACCTTGTGTTATAAATGCATTTCTTTTCACAAAAACTCATATAGAGAATGGCATAAGTGGGAGCACCCATCACCTCACCCATCACCCATCATCACGCTCCCATCACCGTTCCCTTAATCTGAAGAAAAGTATCATTACCAAACCTAAAATAATTGTGCATTAAGCAGAAATCCAACAGCAGCACCACAAATGCAGTTTTAGGGCCCTCACCCATAATGTCCCAAACAGCTTCCAACCCCCACTTTAACTGAATATTCGTGTATAAAGAATTTACATCTACCACCACCTAATAATACTCATCATGCCACGAAATTTGCTTGACCGCATCACACAACTCTTCAGTATTCTTCACATGTGCAGGAATCTTTTTCAAAAGTTTTTTTCACAAAGAATCAAGAAATAGTCCTACATTTTGCAAATAAGAACCCACCCCCAAAACTGTAGGTCTCCCTGGGGGACTTTAACAAATTCTTATGAACTTTTAGCAAAGCATAAAAGGAAGGGTCACATGGTTTCTCAATGTATAATTTTCTAACATTATCCCTGTTTAAGAAACCCAACCTCTCCCTACATTCCAAAATTTCCAACAACTGCTCATTAAAGTCATGTAAAGGATTAAAATCCAATTTCCAATAATCTTCCTGCACCAACAGAAGATCATAAACCATTTTATTATATTTATCCCTTGACATGATCACCCAATTTCAATCTTTATCTGTCTGTTTGAACACAAAGTCTGACAGTTGACTTCTCAGTATATTCAACATTTCCCATTCATTTTTCAAAATGTACTGCTTCACATTTTTAATAAAATTTAAATATTCATGTTCAACTTTCTTCATCAATATTTGCTCAAACAGAACTACAGCTGGGGGTAATTTGGGTGACATAAACTTACTAGGTGTTGGTAAGCTAGGAACAAAAAATTTACCATAACCAGTTTCAAACCCTTCAATACACTCATCAGTAGAATCACATTCAGAAGGATATTCATAAATGGAAACATTTAACAATGCATCATCTTCTTCCGCAATATCTGATGATGATTAACAGATTACAATATTATTTTTTTGTTTATCATAGAATACAGTCAAAAATAACTTCCTACAGAATTTTATAATATCCAGTAACAAATCTGCAAGCGTGGGTATTTTAACAGGCACAAATTTTGTGATTTTTTAGAAAGCAATTCATAAGCAACATCATTCAACTTTAAATTAGACAAATTGATCACTTTAAGTTCATTTTCAGCATTATTGTGAACACTTACATGTTGAAAATGTAGAAAGTCCACAGGCAAACAACCACCTATATTTCTCCGAAATGGAGGTATTAATAACTCAACAGTTCCATAATGTCTCAATGATGCTTCTTCCCTCTCCCTGCTATACCAACACAGTTGACGTGCTCGCCACAGTCTAAGTTCCATGAGAAAAGTCAGACATGGATTCCACATCAGTATTCTCAAAAGATAAACTTTTTTTAGAGGAAACAGTGTCCAACGAAGATGATGAAGAGTCCTTTCTAGCATTAGAAACAAACTTCCTGTTAGTTTGAGACCTCCCACTCTGCTGTGAACGCTGTCGACTATATATGGAAGCTTTATGGAAGTCATTCAAATCACGAAGTAGCTTGTTCGTTTTCCTTTACATCACCATTATTCTTTCACTCGCCTCAAGCTTGCCTTTGATATCACACATTTGTGTAGAAAAGGTATCATTCGAAACTGTTTCACTCAGTTTGCCTTGTAACTGAAAAATCTGCTGTTGCAATTTTTCACTGCTACGTTGATTTCTCTTGATAAGAATAAAAGCCATCCTAAAGTAC
The DNA here is from genome assembly GCF_019279795.1 of Protopterus annectens. Lineage (NCBI taxonomy): Eukaryota > Metazoa > Chordata > Ceratodontiformes > Protopteridae > Protopterus > Protopterus annectens. Next base: position 96,313,041 of record NC_056735.1, on the reverse strand, counting down.
AGTCAGGAGAAAACTGAATCCATTCCTGCAAAAGATCTTGTTCCTCATCCAAAAACTGAACCGCTGGCAGTTTAGCAATTCTGAGTCCCATAGGAGTCCCATTCAAACTTAAATACTTTTCCAATAGCTTGCTATCAAAAAACAAGTTCATTTCCGTAATCATCAGTCGTTCTAACTGAATAAACTGCACATTGTAATCAGGCTTACCCAACAATCACCGTAAGTCCTTGTTCACTAACTTAGCTTCACACTCATTCATAAATTCAATAAAAAACAGTTTGTTAACCTCCGCTGGGGTTTGGAAACACCCAGTACAGCATCTGCCCCCTCCAATGACATGCTAGAAATGAACAAAAAGAAAAGAAGTACTAAAAAAACAACTCCGGGGCAGAAAGCTAGGCTAGAAGTACAACTCTGGAACTGCGGCTTTTCGCCTTCAATGGATACAAGACAATGAACACGGCCATTTTAATGCATATCAAAACCCTTAAGAATCCATTAATCAAATTCAATTAAACGTAATTAATTTGATCTAAAGCATCATTGCCACATCATGCATAACTTAAAACATTAAACTATTTTAAGTACTATTAAATAACATATTTATTAATAAATACATTTATATAACTTCATTTGCTTTATTTTATTTCCCAAAACTGCTTTTAAAGTGAACATGGGAAAAAAATTAGGGTTACCTAATACACTAAATTAACTTCAGAATTGAGACCCCTAGGTGACAGTGTTCTATGATTTAAAATAAACTTACTTTCTAATTCCAATAATTTCCTAACTATAACATCCCATTTATAAAATAAAGGTTGAGCAAGAGCAGAAAAAAAAGTCAGACACATTACCCTCATGTACATTAATAAAATTTGCAGCAACTGGACTTTTTTTTAGTATTTTGTCCAGTAACTAAAGAGCCTGAATCCTCACCACTGACACTGGTGAGGGATGTTCACTTGGAACAAAAATAGATACACAGAGTATTTCCAGATGCAGCTCTTTGCACCAAACACAATTTCCCTTAAGATCACACAGGGAGCACACTCAGCCAAGTCCTCCACCTTCTCTGGGAAACCAGTGCTCTTTTTCCCTGCTCCAAATAGCTGACACATGCACACTGTTTGAGATTTGATTTTCACACATGCACACACACCTGGGAAAGGCTGGCACAGATTTAATAGCTCTGCCGCCTTTGCCCAGACTATAAGGTAGTTGTACTGCCACCAGCCAACTACTCTAAGGCTCTTACAAGGGTACCCAGTTGTACTGATTAAAATTAATACTAATACAAATGGTAGTTTGACCAATGCAGCAAGTCTTTGTCTTTCAGGAGTGGCTACAGTGTCACCAAATAAATATAAGTACTCTCAAAGGTTAAAATATTTTCTAAAAGACCAGCCACAATGAAAAGTATTTGATAATAAATAATAAAAAAAACATGAAAATACAAAATATCTATTTACAATAAACATCAGGTTTTCAGTCACAGGAAACATTAAAAATAACACGGATAGATTCACATAGATACAAAAAACAGTACTTGACTAATCTCACTATATTCTGCTGACTGATCTAAAGAATTTCTATTCTCTGGTTACTTACTAAAGCAAGGCAAGATGAAGTAGGTGAGTGGTCTTCCTTCTTTGTTACACAAACAGACTGCCCTGAGATTTCTGTCTCATCTGGTATTAAAACATCATTTCAATGTTGGGTTACAGAATGACATCACATACATCTGATCATCTGACTCTGCTTCCCACACTACCTCCTTTCCTAGAAACTGAACAGAATTCATCACGTGTTACTATACACACAGATAGAGCTTTGCTGAGATGTATATAGCATCTGGAAACTATAAAACCATTTCAAAACTTCCACCTTTCCAGGTTAGCAATTAGTTCACCCCTAAGGACAATACAGTAGGATTCCTACTCCTGGTTTTCACAGACATTTTCTATCTGGCTGCAGTCAGAAATGTAAGATACAATCTTTATGGCCTAAACCAGGTAATTTAATTTCAGACTGTATTTCAAAGTTAGCTGGACTGAGATTAACCTCATCTCTTCCAGTGCCCTCTGTTACAATATATTCATTTCAACAGTTACAATATAGTGTTATATACAGGTTCATAGTCATGTCAGATATACATTTGTTTTTTCTGTCCAGCAGGACCTACTGTTGGCACATTGTTAAAATAAGCAGCAGCTTTACAAATACATTTTCAACACAAGCACCTGTACAAATCAGTTTGATATACAAATGACATAAAATTCTCTACAAAACTACAGCTAGCTGTGCTGGCATATGTTGCACATGCACTGCCGTACTCCCCCTGGCACAGCTGGCACTGCCTCACATCATCACAGCGCAGCTAAGCATTTCTTTCACTATTTGAGCTGACATTCCCTCCCAATACGTTGTACGTCTTATTCTTTCTACACAATATTACACCAAAATGTCAGTTGAATGTCATTTCTTTAATAGTTGCACAAGTCATTGGCTTTAACATTGGGGTTGGGGTGTGAACTAGGATGGGCTCTGTGTTGGGGACTGTTGTGTGCCATATGTGCTGTGGTGGGCTCTGTGTTAGGGGCTATTGTGTGCCATATGTGCTGTGGCGGGCTGTGTGTTAGGGGCTGTTGTGTGCCGTATGTGCTGTGGTGGGATCTGTGTTGGGGCTGTTGTGTGCCATATGTGCTTTGGTGGGCTCTGTGTTGGGGGCTGTTGTGTGCCATATATGCTGTTGTGTGCTGTGTGTTGGGAGCTGTTGTGTGCCGCATATGCTGTGGTGGGCTCTGTGTTGGGGCTGTTGGGTGGATATGTGCTGTGGTGGGCTCTATGTTGGGGGCTGTTGTGTACCATATGTGCTGTACTGGGCTCTGTGTTGGGGGCTGTTGTGTGCTGTAAGTGCTGTGGTGGGCTCTGTGCTGGGGGCTGTTGTGTGCTCTATGTGCTGTGGTGGGCTCTGTGTTGGGGGTTATGTGCCATATGTGCTGTAGTGGGCTCTGTGTTAGGGGCTTTTGTGCGCCATATGTGCTGTGGTGGAATTTCCCTCTTATAAGCATTACTGTGAACAGTTATGTCTGTAGCTGTGTTTTGAATATCTTGGATAAACAGAGATTACAGCAATTTTGTTGACTTTTCAGCTATACAGATTCATTTATGTTATTTACAAGTTTACTATCAGTGATATATTTGAACCAAGTACAGTACAATATCATCTGTGTAGTGGTGAACCCCAGTGCTACCTTAGTATTGCCATAGGTAGTAGGTGTTACATAAGTGCAAAATAAGAGAGATGACACGAGTTGCAGATCTTCATGCTCTGCCATCTTTACTTTTAGATTGTGTTGTTTAGGAAACCAGCTCATGTGACATACAGTTGGATTTTTGGCTAAAGAGAAAAGGTGCCTGTTATTTAAAAACATACATTTATTTATTTATTTATTCCTTTGTTTGATATCTGGGTAGGCAGACTGCTCTGAAGACCCTTTTCAGCCTTGAGGACACAGAAACAAGGCATCTACATATGATTGTGAGTTCAGTGAATTCAGTATGGTGTAAGCCAATCAATTTAACACTCTTGATCTGTTACAAAACAAACAACACAGTTTTCAATATGCTAACAGTTTTGAAGTATTTACATATTTTAAAATAATGCATTAATATGAGTATAGAGATTATATGGCTAAATCTGTTTGTGGTTTTGTGTATAAGCTTTAAGTAGCAGAGACGATCTTATCCTTTGTCTTTGCAGCAGGTTTAGCAGTATTTTTATTTGAGGTAAACTAAGAGGTTGCCCATATGACTTTGCTTGAATTTTGAGTAACTGCTTGCTTACTTTCTCATTCTGGGGGGGGCATGCCTCCTGTTTGCTGGGGCCACTTTGCGACATGAGTCTGTGGAGAGAGAGTATTGCCATTTTGATAATGAAAGTAAAAGAAGGATGACGTTGTAATTTTACATTTGTGTCTGTGGGAGAGAAATGATGTTTTATACTTCAGTTAAAAATGAAGATAGAGAAAAGGATGGCTTCAGGAGGTTCCTATTACGCGATTGAAAATCCCTTTAGGCGAATACGAAGACGTCGAACCGTATTGTGCAAAGTACATAAACCCCAAACGGTCAAAACTGCGAATTTCGAAATGTTGATTTGTTTTGGTTGGCCCGTCTGAGGTACAGCTCCGTAAGGTAAGTGTGCGATAGATAGGACTTTAGTGTTAGGATTTGGGTGAAGGTAAGTGCATAGATAGATATTGAATGTAAGAGTTAGTGTACTGTTAGGTGTAGGGTTGTTTTACATGTATGTATGTGTTTTATTTATTTTGTTTGGGTGTATGTGTGTAGAGGATGTGTGCGGTAGTTACTGACCTTAGGTTTAGGGAGGGGTTAAGGACAGTGCATAGTTAGTTGTGTATCTGGGGTTTAGTATAGTGTTGGAGGTAGGGGTTTTTTTAAATGTATGTATGTGGATTATTTATTTTGTTTGGGTGTATGTGTGTAGGGGAAGTGCACGGTAGCTACGGATTTTAGGGAGGGGTTAAGGAAAGTGCATAGATAGTTGTGTTTGTGGGGTTTAGTGTAGTGTTGGAGGTAGGGTTTTGGTGCTTTAGTTTAGCTTAGAGGTAGGGTTTGGTTAGTGTATGTATGTGATTTATTTATTTTGTTTGGGTAGATAGTATGTAGCGGGTGGAGGGGTTGGCCGACTATGACAGTTGATATTTTTTTTTTTCGCAGTTTAGTGCATTCGGGATTTTCGCGGTATAGGGGTCAATGATTTGGTATTCGCTCATAGGGTTTTTCGCTTTGCTAATATAGACCCACTTCAGATGCAACTAGAATCATGTCACTATTAATACAGTGAACATATAATACTGCTGTTTCTGACAGGAAAGATACGTGAATCTGTAGATGTTGTTAATTTATTGAGCAGTAGGAGGTTATTTAATACATTTGCTTTGTGAAGTCTTTTAAGCCAGGAAACTGCTTCCTTCTTGAGATGCTTTCTCTTAGGGACACACGTAGATAGTAATCTAGCCTTTGGTCATCACGTGATTACAGTGGTGAGGAAATCATTTTATGTTGCGCAACATCTGAACAAAGCTATGGCAACTAAGTCCAAGAAAGTCATTGTTCTACTGTATTCAGCATTCATCAGACCTATCAGTGAGTACAGTGCCCCCTTTGGTATGTACCTAACGAGGCATATCCAACAATTGGAATGTCCACAGAGGTTCCTCTCAAAAAGAATACAGGGCATAAGGAATATGTCCTATGCAGACTGCCTCAAGGCCCTATCCCTGTATTCTGTCTCCTACAGGCTTTTGAGGGGAGATCTATTCCTGCCATACAGGGCATTGTCAGAACCCACTCTGATAGACCTCCTGCAAATCCACAAAACAAACAACACCAGAATTTTCTATTCTAAAGACGTAATCCGTGCCTGTGATATAAATAGGACATGCTGGAAAGATAGGTGTATATCCCAGAGACTACCCCATATATGGAACAGGCTCCCCAGTCATGTGAAACAGAGTTCCCCTTAACCCAATTCAAGTGCAGCTTGAACAGTTGGATGGGAAACTGGAAATTCATCCCTGGTGTGGTACCTACAATGGATATAAAAAGTGTACACACCCCTGTTAAAATGCCAGGTTTTTGTGATATAAAAAAATGACACCACAATAAATCATTTCAAAACTTTTCCCATCTTTATTGTGACCTATATCCTGTATAATTCAATTGAATAAACAAACACATATGTTAGGGGAAAAATATAGTATTTATTTTTATTTTACATTTGTTTACCGGGAAAGTCCGACAGGACACAGGTCCATTTTCAGAGGAGGCCCGGGGAGAAAAGCTCCAGTACAGTACAATACAAAGGATACAATACGGCAAGATAAGAAGAAAGTATCACATCACACAGGAAATAATAGAACTGAACATACATAGCAGAACTTAATTATTAAAATATCAAAAGGAGAGTCAATACCATATAGAATATACAATTGTGAATATCTGAGAGATAAACATTTTTTTTCTTGTTTTTCTTGAGAGCACAGTATGATGGGGGATTTATTATTGGGTGTACAAGCAGAGAAGGAGAGGTAAAGAGAGACTGTTTTGTCAGAGCGCCACTATTTTGTCGTTAGTAGTCATAGCTACAGTGCACTGGTGTGGCTTAAAAATAAAAAACATACAATAAGCTGGTTGCATAAGTGTGCATGCCCTTAAACTAATACTTTGTTGAAGCACCTTTTGATTTAATTACAACATTCAGTGTTCTTGGGTAGGAGTCTATCAGCATGGCACATCTTGACTGGGTAATATTTGCCCACTCTTCCTTGCATCAGTGCTCCAAATCTGTCAGATTGCGAGGTCGCCCCACAGATTTTCTATTGGATTAAGGTTTGGGCTGAATTTGTGCCATGTGACTACTGATTATTGCCATCTTGTGTTCTGCTTTAAATATTTCCTTTCTTCTCAGGGTAATACTGCTTTCTCCTCGCAAGTCACTGCTGATTATTTTGTTGTATTCTGCTTTTAATTTTCACTGTCTTGTCAGAGTGTTACTGATTTCATTCGAAGTCAGTGTCGCTTCTACAGCCACTTTTACAAACATTCCCTGTTATTTCATAAAGAGGGTGTACATCACAGAGCTTATATTGTGAACAAATAAGGAAGTGCTCCTGTTTACCAGCATTGTCTGATTTGTAATGGTCGGTCTGCTAACGTTTGTAATACTGTGAGGCGTACCTGTCAAGCTGCACACAATGAAAATGTGGACAACAACCTTTGAGAAATAGCAACGTCTGGTAAAAATGCCAACTGCAGAGGGGGAGAAATAGCTTTCAGAAATAGGAACATCTGTTGAAAACGTGAACCTGTAATTAGGATGAAATGTGCAGGAAGTTTTACCTGTACATTCTGCGGCAACATTTATGTTTGCAGACGACTGCTGCCCTGTTAATGGAAAAGTACCATATTTGTTACTAAAAGGGAGGTCCCTTGCTGGGCAGTAGGGCAGTAATAAGTATTGTAGTGCAGGGCATTTTTCTGGATGATGAATGAGTTTGTGTGCTGTAGTTAGTTGTGAATATGTTAGGTAGTTGTGCAGTTCAAGCCAGTTTAATTGCTTTAAGCTATGATGACAATGGTGAGGCCTATGATGGAGATTGGTGGCATATTTAGCTATTTTATTGTACCAGAAAATTTGTTAGGATAGCAGTCACGTATAAGAGAGTTGGCAATAAGATGATGGTGGCTAGAGTTTTTCTTGCAGTATCTGTAAGGAATCCATTGATCCTATAAAGGAAAACTAGTTTCTGGTGTGTAGATTTAATGGTGTGAAGTATATGCTGATCATATTTGAGATTGTCATCTGATATAACGCCTGGAACATTTTCACTGAATATACCTGTCATATCCTCTCAGCATGCAGATGCCATCTTGCTTCATATCCGTTGAGATACTTTTCATGAGATATTAATGTCATTATTAGAATATTATTAGTACAGTATACAAGTGAATAGTACAAATTATTGTCTTTTCTCCTACGTAAGTGTTAATTGTATGCACCAAGTCCGAGATCGCACTATAGTGGGGGGAAGGGCAAATTCCCAACCTCACTGTACCTCGATCCTGCATGAAGAGCTGCTGGCAGGCAGAAATACAATATTTTATATATATATATATATATATATACATATATATATATATATATATATATACATATATACATATATATATATATATATATGTATACACACACACATATATATATATATATATATATATATATATATATATATATATATATATATACATACACACACACACACACACACACACACACACACACACACACACACACACACACACACAGTTTATTCTTGGATCTTCCAACTGCAGATATTGCAAACTTCAACACAGTTGTGTCTCAACACATTGCTGCACATATTCCAAGGCTAATACTCAGAACATACAAAACAAAAAACGGCATTCCACCTATGTGGGGGCTGTGCACCTCACTCCCTCTGCTAATTAACTAACTCTGAGATCGTACAATCCCTGTGGGAAGGACATATTCTCCTACTCTGGAGACTGCAGATCTTGCACATGTGTCGACAATACAAAGGTCGAGTTAAGATCAAATTAACCAATGCTTGGAAGCCCACACAGACACACACATGTACATTACCCAGTATGTAAAGTCTGCTATTGAAATTTGTTTATTAGTAAATACAAAAATAAAGAAAAGGCATCCTTCACCAAAACTACCATCAAAAATCCAAATAGCAAATAGTCAACCTTGGGTGCATATTTACAGGAAACTCAGATTACCTCCTACATGTTTGTTGATGTAAAGAATTTATTTACTGTTATTGATAATATATATGGTATTAATGCCTTGGGTGAGGTATTTCATAGCAAAAATTACATGCATTTAGAAGACAATATTCATATTTGTTCTTTGTTGCGATTGGTATTGGAGAACAATGTGTTCCTTTACCAAAATAATTATTATTGCCAGCGACAAGGTATAGCTATGGGCACACCTTGTGTGAACTCATATGCTAACCTTGTCCTGGCTTATTGGGAAGATATGGTGATATTCGAAGCTGAGCATGTATGGAAAGACAAACTTTTATTTTATAATCGATTTGTGGATGATGTTTTTATTTTATGGGGAGACACAGAAAATGAACTTGTGTCCTTTGTAGAATATTTAGAATCGACTTCTATTTTTTTCAGGTTTTCTTTGAATTGTTCGGATTCTACTATTGAGTATCTTGATGTTCGTCTCTCCAGGCATATATTGATGGTAGTGTGGAGACATCATTATATAGAAAAGCATGTTGGACTAACAGCATTCTGAGTTGTGATAGTATACACCCTAGGTATGTGTTTCAGATTATAGTAAAAGGGCAGATATGCAGAGTATCCAGGCTATGTACTAACAAGAGTTAATTTCGTCATGAATTAGATTCTTTAAAGATGAATTTTCAAAAAAGGGGGTACACTAGGAAGGTATTAGATAAGGACTTGAGTAATAGTAAGTCATACAGGAAATATAAAGCTAGACCATGGATAGGTAGGGGAGAAGGGCCACAAGACGTTACAAGTATTTTGGGGTGTAACAGTAATAATAAGGGGATGCAGCTGTGTTTAACTTATAACAGTGATATAGGTGGTATATGTAAGATTAGTAGAAATATTTGGAGAATCTTACTTACAGATGAAAGTATAACTAATGTAGTAGGAACACAACCTAGATTTGTTTTAAAAGGAATAAGAATTTGAAAGATATTTTGTGCCATGAACCCTCCTGTGATGGTTTTAAACGGTGTAATATTAAGAGCAAGGGTACATTTCCCTGTCGAAATTGCAAGGCGTGTAAATATATGAAGCAAGATAACTATTTTTTACACCCTAGGACTAACAACAGTTATTCTATGAATGCATATGCTGATTGTAACACACACAATGTGGTTTACGTGGCTAGCTGTCAATTATGTACAGCATACAATGTAGGTAAAACCAACTGCAGATTCAAAGATAGAATCTTTAAGCATCTCTCTGATATTAGATTGAAAAAAGAACAAAATGTACTGTATAAACATATATCTATACACGAAGGTCATGCTTTTGTTTTTATGGCTATAACTGTCAAAGAATGCGTAATATGAGGAATGAAACTTGAGTATAGGGAAATGCAGTGGATATTAAGACTGGTAGCTGATAAAGCCTCAGGACTAAATGATGTGGTTCCTTTAAAACCAGCTTTAGCAAAAAGGAGGGTAAACTATTGAATCTGATTGGCTATGTTGTTTTATATAAGATGTGATGTCTGTTTTTTAAAAGTTATCATCTGATGAAGAGATTCTACCCGAAAGTGTTTATGATTTGATGCTGCTATATTTATTGTTTTAAAAAAGCTGCTTTATTTTCAGCCTGGTAGTACTGCCTTATATACTTGACTATTTGTTTATTAGTAAGTTCCAGTATTTATATATTAATTGCAGTTAAGTGGCTTTAAAGCATTACTAGTCTTTACAAGTGCCTATACACAAATAGTTTATATATTGCAGCATATGGTGAGGATTAGCAAAATGAAAATGGGAATTTTTGCATTTTATTTAGATTATGGCAAAGTGTTACACATTCTGTAACTAATGGCTTAGACTAAACACCCATCATGGGGGGGTTTCCCCTACATATTTTGTTTTTTCTGGTATTTGTGATGTCAAACATTGAATTGGTAGGTGCTTGCATAAAGCAGATTTTTAACTGAATCAGAAATAAAGTAAATAAAGTCTTTCAGATTTGTATTAAAACATTGAGCAGATGTTTATTAACGTTGTGAATTATAGAAGATATATGTAGAATCATGATAGTGTTGTATGTTACTTCAAGTCTTGAGTTTGTTAAACATGAAGAGGCAGTAAGGTTACAGAACTGGTCGATGACCACACCTACTGCTATCCCAGTTCATAAACTATTAGTATCCATTTGTGGGTTACCATGGTCTGACATTTCTGTTTTGGTTACAGGGTGTGAACCTCAGTGGTGGGCAAAAGCAGAGGGTGAGCTTGGCCCGAGCTGTGTACAGCAATGCAGATATCTACCTGTTGGATGACCCTCTTTCTGCTGTAGATGTGCACGTTGGAAAACATCTCTTTGAAAAGCTGATTGGACCACTGGGTCTTCTGAAAAACAAGGTACTTATGAAAATGTTAGACACGTTATCTCAGCCATTTGTGAGGCTTATTTGCAAGTATTGATTTTGTTGCTGAAACTGGTGGGCAATAATTTTTGAGTCTGTAATGACTCTGCTTTGGTGGAGTTAATATGTTACTCTTTGAAAATTAATAGCATTATGTTGCTATTTGCATATGCAAAATCCCATTGGAATAATGTAATATAAGCTATGAGATATTTGTATCTGTTCAGTAGTTTTAATAGCAATATTACTTTACATTTTAATAATAGAAGAGCTATTTATCTGCTAGCTAGCTATAATGCAAAATGCCCCTGACTCCATCTTCTCAAGAATACGTAGCTTTTAGGACACTTGTCACAGCAGTGATTTTAAGAGAATGAGGTCTGCGTGATGGCAGTACTGCCTGTAATAATTTGGAGACGAACAGAAGTGCACTTAGGCCAAGATGTAAAGGAACATCTCATCCCAAAAATGCCACCATCATAGATGATGTAAGCATTGATCAGCATCCCTTTCCAGCTGCTAAACGTACTGGTGTTAGAAATCTAAACAGCTATTTCTGTTTCACAGAGTTTAAGTGTCAAGAGCATTGCCACAGCCAAGGCTGCATGTACAGAGGGCATACATTGCTTACCTGTGTTTTTAATGACATAATCTGCCCTTGTGTGGACTTTAAGCATCCTTGAGCACTTAGTAATACATCATTGCAGTTTACTGCTCCCATTCCACAGAGTTTGTCATATCACTAGTTTACAGTGGTGTTCCCTCACTTTTAGTTTCTGTCTTTTAGCAGATAAAGCAAAACTCTGCCTCAGGCCATTTGTTTACCTTTGTTGGGCTGGGTGTGCAGAATCACTCCACACCCCAACTCAACCATAACAACCTATACTCACCCCATATACCCCCCCGACCATAGCTCTGCACCGCAACTCAATCTGTAATGACATATACCCACCCCACTTAATCCCCTACGACCACAGCTCCACACTGCAACTCAACCTATAACAACCTATACCCACCCCAACTAACCTCCAACCATAGCTCTACACCCCAACTCAACTGATAACAACCTATACCCACCTCACTTAACCCCCTACAACCACAGCTCCACACCCCATTTCAACCTACACCCACCCCATCTAACCCCACAGTCATAGCTTTACACTCCAACTTAACCTAACAACCATCCAGATAAAGGCCATCCAAAAATCCATTAAACAGCTGAAACCCAGAATACTAGCTCCTGACAATCTGCCATCCAAATACCTCAGTATAGCAGCTGACACCATTTGCGACCCTGTATCTATCCTATTTAATAGATTCATTACAGAAAACTACTGTACACCCCAGCCCTATGGACAGCTTCCTTCATAATCCCACGACACAAAGGTGGCACATCCACCAAACTGCCAAAGTATTGTCATATAGCAATCTTTCCTCCCCTCTCCAAAGTAAGTGAAAAATGTACACATCAGCAACTGGACTTGTCAAAGGCCTTCAGCAAAGGCTCACATCAACTACTCCTCCAAAGACTAAATCTTATAGGCCTCACAACTTACTCGACTTGTTGGTTCATCAGCTTACCGAAACAGTTGCGCCCAGTCTGTAAAATGAAATGAGTTCCACACCACATTCCTTCCAATCACTGCTTCACTCCAAGATCCGTACACTAAGAGCCCCAAACACTTCTGGTCCTGCATTAACAATGTGGTAAATCAAGGCTGCCCAGTTCAACTAGTCCCATCTAACACCAGCCATACTGAACCTGTTTTTAACTAAGTCAACTTACAATTCATTCATTCAGTCAGTCACCATTCATCCTCTCCCCTCTCCATTCCAACAGGATTCACCTAAAATCCCTGTCTTCCACATCAACCCAGTTCCCAAAAACTACTGTACAAGGTACACTACAATTGCTGCAGATAATCTTCCCTCAGAGTAAATTATCATGGCTGCTGGTCCTTTAGCATACCCTGTCTCTAGCCAAGAAAACTATGTACCTGTTGTCTGGGAAAAGTCACTAATTACTCCTGTACACAACAAAGGAGACTGTACTGAATTCTGTAATTCCAGCCCTACAGCCATTCTTTCTCCATTACCAAAAAATCTTCAAAAAGTGTATACAGTCCCAGCTTGTCAAAAACTTAACAGATGACATCCTCTTCTCCTCTGCACAGCATGGCATCATGCCCCACACAGGACTACCACAGCTCTCCGTAATTATATCCACCATATCATCTTCACAGGGACTATGGAAACTTTGTTTATTCCTTGACTTATCTAAGGTTGTTTAACACTGTATCCCATCAGATTTGTCTCTATAAACTATCTTTACTAAGTCTTGACACCCCCATTCCTTCCTGCCCTGGTTCCATAGCTACCTTTCTATCAGACTATGGCCAGCAAAATATCAGAAAGATCGATCACCTTTCTTCGAACTTGTGTCCCACACAGTTACTTTGGTGTCATGGATAACATGTAAATTCTGATATTCATATTCAGCAAGCAGTCAAGAAAAGCCAGAGAAAAAAATGGATTTCTATATCGCAGCAACTAAGTTTTGACTACCAATGTGAAAAAAGTAGCCTCTGTGTATGAATTGACATGAATGGTGCTGTACTGGACACATACCAAATATCTGGGTTTCTCGTTTATGTGCCAAATCTTCTTGTACTTTTCAAAAGGAAAGTCTTTACTCATTGTTATGTAATAGCATACAGTGGAAGTAGATATATAAATCGAATGAGATCCAAACAAGTCTTAACTGTCTCAAATAACAATGATGATGAACTGAACCAGACAGTAGCTAAAGATTTTTCTGACTTCTGTATCTTTGAAGACTGAATTACATATAGTGTCCTTTGGAACTGAACTGAGGACTGTTCCTTTCCTTTGTAATTGAAGAATTGAGATAACACTGCATGGTTTTATAGTTTCTGAGTATCGGAACTGCTGCACATTTGACCTGACTTCTGTACACGGTCTTCTGAGTATCTCAGCTCATTTGTGGGTATATATGAGCTGCTGGATCTTTAACTTCAGTACTCGATCTCCTGGGGATCCAAACTGAATTTCTGTCTAAAAAGTCTCTATCATAATACTAAAACCTTGTAAATTTTCTACAAGTACATGCCACTTCAACCTTGATTTTCAAGCTTTGTGCCATCTAAACACGTTTTGATTTTGCACCAAATGTTGTGCACACAGCATGGCTGATCCTTTTCAGTGCTTTGAAGGTTATTTCACTCGGCTCATTTGTGTCCTTCAGTGAAACATTCCTTTCCAGTAAAACTGCACTTACTGAAACTGTAATTAAACTGTGAAGTATAAACTGAAGATGTAGGCCTGCTTTAATATGGCTGCACTTCTAAGCCTGTACAAAGAGAATACTGTATTTATGTAGGATTTATTCTACCAAAACTGTATGTATGTCAAGCCTGTTCTTACAACTGTCCCTGAAATCTCCAAAATGGCCTCTGTTTCTGTAGTTACTTATAAATGTATTAATGTAGTCTGTAAATGATACTATAATCACAACAACTAACACCATAACGATAAAGCTATCATCATCTCCTTTCGGCTTATCCCGGTTAGGGGTCACCGCAGTGGAACATAAATAAATTTGCACTTTTAATTTTGCCCACTTAAGCTTAATGACCTATTAATTATATGAAAATGATCTGGGTTGAAGTCTCTTAACTTTATGATTTAATTAACGTCTCATACCTAGTATTACACATTCTTTGTGAAAACTCTCTTTTTATTCTTACAGTAGAGATATCGTGAAGCATAATTACCATAAACTGTATTAACTTGTCCCTGTAAATGTTTGGCTAGATTTGTTAAAGTATTAACTAAGTCCTGTTAACACTTTTTTGTAATTACCTTTTAGATCTCTATGTGCTGTAACAGAAATCTGCATTTCAATTCTGTGTCTCAAGTGACTGTAAATACTGTATCTGTTGCTGTAACCAAAGATGTACGTTTACCAAAACCTACATTTTCGGCATTTCAGATCTTTACCTCTGCATACCCCACCAGTGTCTTTTTAACTTTTTTGTCTAATGTACAATAATGTACATTGTACTGTGTAACAAATGAAGGCTAACCTATCATGCCTTGAACATAGTGAATAACTATTGCTACTTATTCTGTCTCGATACGCCTGTTACAAATAATTCTATTACTTTACCCTTAAAACTAATAAGTGAATAATGAGACCTGGGATGTAATTTTGCAGAGTCTGCTCTGATTATATATGCATTCTATTTGTGCATGTTACAGCAACTGTCTAGTAATGCTCCTAGAAATCTTTTATACTGAACATTTATCATAACCAAGTATGAAAGTTATATTCTGAAATTTGACTAAACTGACACTAAAGTGACACCTGTTTATACTGAACATCTGAAATGGCTGTTTATAAATGTTTTGTTCTGGAAACTAACTAAGGTAACACTAAAACAATATGTTTTTTTCAGTAGCATCTAAGCACAGATAAAAGCATAAACTAAATCTGGTGCTGCAATGCAGTTGTCTGAAAACGTGACTTGAAATTGAATGTTCATGAATTCACTTCAACATCTGTATTTATATACATGCTTTGACCCTAAATAATTATTTTCTTTGTATAACTGAAACAAATTTACCTAAATTAAATCAGTATACTGTAGATGTACTGAATAGTCTATGCAGCTAACTATATTTCATATTTAAGGAAACATTGAAAAAACAATATTTTTCACTTCTGGCTTTTCTGTTGATTTTAATATGTGACTTGTGTACCACAGCTCTTTCCAAGTTTAAGCCTTACGTACTGGAGGTCTTACTCTGCATTGCCCCAGTCACTGCTGAGGTACTGGAGGCCTTACTCTGCATTGTCCCAGTCACTGCCGAGGTACTGGAGGCTTTACTCTGCATTGCCCCAGTCACTGCTGAGGTACTGGAGGCCTTACTCTGCATTGCTGCAGTCACTGCTGAGGTACTGGAGGCCTTACTGTGCATTGCCCCAGTCACTGCCGATGTACTGGAGGCCTCACTCTGCATGCCCCAGTCACTGCCAAGGTACTGGAGGCCTTACTCTGCATTGTCCCAGTCACTGCCGAGGTACTGGAGGCTTTACTCTGCATTGCCCCAGTCACTGCTGAGGTACTGGAGGCCTTACTCTGCATTGCTGCAGTCACTGCTGAGGTACTGGAGGCCTTACTCTGCATTGCCCCAGTCACTGCCGATGTACTGGAGGCCTCACTCTGCATTGCCCCAGTCACTGCCAAGGTACTGGAGGCCTTACTCTGCATTGTCCCAGTCACTGCCGAGGTACTGGAGGCTTTACTCTGCATTGCCCCAGTCACTGCTGAGGTACTGGAGGCCTTACTCTGCATTGCCCCAGTCACTGCCGATGTACTGGAGGCCTCACTCTGCATTGCCCCAGTCACTGCCAAGGTACTGGAGGCCTTACTCTGCATTGCCCCAGTCACTGCTGAGATACTAGAAGCCTTACTCTGCATTGCTGCAGTCACTGCTGAGGTGCTGGAGACCTTACTCTGCATTTTTCCACTCACTGCTGAGGTACTGGAGGCCTTGCTCTGCATTGCCGCAGTCACTGCTGAGGTACTGGAAGCCTTACTCTGCATTGCCCCAGTCACTGCCGAGGTACTGGAGGCCTCACTCTGCATTGCCCCCATCACTGCCAAGGTACTGGAGGCCTTACTCTGCATTGCCCAAGTCACTGCTGAGGTACTAGAAGCCTTACTCTGCATTGCCCCAGTCACTGCTGAGGTACTGGAGGCCTTACTCTGAATTGCCACAGTCACTGCTGAGGTACTGGAGCAGCTACCCTAGTGCCCTCTGTTGTCCATAGTCAGTCCCTGTACAGATGATTTGACCTCCAGATCTCTCCTTATACCTCTGTGGCAAGGCCGTGAGCAGAATATCTTGAACCTTTAATAATCGCATAAATGAAATTGCTCTCTTCCTACCTTCCTATTACAACCCATCTCAACTAATTTTATCTACAAACTCATTCTAAAACTTAAGCCTTGTGCACCTTCTGCTGACCAAATCCCTGCCGAATACCTACAAAAAGCAGCTAATTAGCTTACCCTGTATCCATCCTGATTAATAGAACTATAAATGAGGGCAACATCCCTGGCATATGGGAAATCTCACATATAATCCCCCTACATATAGGTGGCAACTCAAACGAATATTCTAACTATCGACCCATAGCCTTATTATCCCCTTTAGCAAAAATAATGGAAAAATGCATTCACCATCAGCTTCTAAACCACCTACGTCAACACAATATACTTACTAAAAGCCAACATGGCTTCAGGCCATTCCACAGTACTACTACTGCTCTCTTATCTTTCACCGACACTATTAACACAAACCGCAATAACTCTCAAAAACATTTGATATGGTAAACCACTCTTTACTTATAAATATCCTGAAATCACTCTCCCTTGATACTCTGGCTGTACAGTGGTTCAGTTCCTACCTCAGCAATAGGAAACAGGCAGTGCTCTGGCAGAATATTCTGTCATCTCACCTACCAGTCTCCCTGGGTGTTCTTCAGGGCTCCATTCTAGGCCCTCTCTTATTCTCTATATTTATCAACGATCTCTACTTAGCAATTCCTCATGCAACCTGTATACAATATGCAGACGATTCAGCTTTAATCTGCACAGTTAAATCTTCATCTGAACTACAATCCCTAACTCAGAAGGTGTTTAACATGGTATAGACTTGGTTCTTAAAATGTTGCCTCCTCTTGAACCCTAAAAAAACAAAGCTCCTTCTTGTTACTCCTACCCGTAAATCCATGCCTACGGACTTCTCTGTTATCTCTAACAATGGTACCATCATATCCCCTGACTCCACCACCAAACTCCTAGGAATTACAATAGACAATAACCTTAATTATGACATCCATATTAATAACACTATAAAAACAGTTAATAGAAAAATGGGCTCCTTATACAGGATCAAATACTTTCTCACTCCAATAGCCAGAACTACTATTGCCCACTCCCATCTAATGTCAACACTTCTCTACGCATCACCAATATACACCAAACTGTCAAAACATAATCTTAAACTAACCAACTCTTATAATAACATTGCCAGATTTGTCACTGGTAATCCCTTTAGAACACATCACTGTCAGAATCTAAAACAGCTAGGATGGCTTGAACTACAACACCAGCTCCATTTTAACCAACTTATCATTGCCCATAAGATCCTCTTCCAGCCCCAAAACACTCCTATACTCTCAAACCTCTTAACTCCTTATAAAAATCTAAACATTACGTTCAGCTAATAAACCTCTAGTCAGCAAATGTAAATCCAACAACATGGCAGGTGACTCTCTGTTCTCTAACACTACTGGGAAAAACTGGAACCTTCTTCCTAGTGAACTTACTTCACTTTCTTCCTTACTCTACTTCAAACAACTCAGAACATACCTTAGAACACACTGGTTATACCCTTGCACCAACCCTGACTAACCTACCTCCTCTATGACTAATTTTTTTTCTCTGCAACTTTACTCTGACTTTTGATTTTATTTTTTTACTGCTATCTTATGTAAGAATTGTTAGCCTGATATAACTACAATCTACCTCATGTAAATATCTTGTGTTATACTTTATAAATATGTTCAAGCAAACATATATATGAATTTGTGAACCAGGAAACTGCTACAAACTACTTTATGATTTTATCTTGTTCTATATTTTTGTAAATATTATTAAGCAATGCACTGTTAAATGCTTTTTAAACATCTTCAATGTTAAATTGTGTGTAACCTTATATATCCTGTTTTGTTATGTAACCTATACTTCTTGTCAATAATGTCTTTATCTTGGAGCTTTTCTCCCCGGGCCTCTACTGAAAATGGACTTATATCCAGTTAGACTAGCCCGGTCAACAAATGTAAAATAAATAAAAATAAAAAAAATACATAAAATTTCAAAACAAATTTCTGTAAAAAACATGTAATTTCAGTATGATATCTCTAAAAACAAAAAAGCAGTATCAGGTTCTTAAAATCAAATTTGCGGGCTTTAACAATTATATTTATTGTCCTGACTTTATTTACACTTTTTCTGCTTGAAATAAACCAATGTTACTAATATATAAATTCTTGTATGTCTGTAACCAAACTGACAATATACTATAGTGAAATAGAAAGGCCACAACTTTATTACTGAACCAAAAGGAAAATTCAGTGGCATTTTTCTATCTGTCAGAAACTCAAATGAAACTAAAGTAATAATCTTACACTGTGCTAATTCTTCAGCATTTGTTGCATTTCTGCATCTTTATATGTTGAATTTTGTTACTGTTACTCTGTGACCCAGAGATCCTAAATTATGCAAAGGAATTTCTTCAGTGTGCAGTTATCTCTACCCATTTTTTTGCATATTTCGGTTCTTTCAGCTGATGTCATTTAACTCACTCAGTACTTCTGAATGCTGCAAGGATTTATCGTCACTGTCTGCAGTTTTCCTTGTACCCCATATCTTCAGTTAAATAGAACTGTTACTGCATAAAACATGTCATGAATAGTATTCAGTTGATCTTCATCATATTATTTTATAGCATATGGTACTGTCTTTAGTACAGCTTGCTGAGCTGACCTGTAATCTGATAACTCAGTTATATAAGTCTGTGTCTCTGGTAAACTGCAGTTTGTGTGCGGAATGTATAAAATCTTGAACCATTAACATAGGTTCATAGGTTTATAGATTAGTACTAAACTAACTGCCCTTGTGAGCCATTTTAAGCCTAGCCAATTATCCCTTGTGATACTCAAACCCTGCACCTTGTGTTTGTAAGGCAAACACATTAACCAATAGGCCACCCTCCCAACCCCTGTACATTTACTACTAGAAATGAACTGAGCTGACTCTGAAGTTTTACTTTTCTGTCCTTTAAAAGCATGTTAAGTTTCTGCTTGCAATAAATTAATTACATTCTTTCCTTGTGTAAGATTTGAACCTGTGACTGCACTGACACACAATATGTATGCTGCATTCTCTTTTTTCATTGGATCCAAACCTTTGAATGTGCTGTCACTTTTAAAAAAATGTAACATTAACATTAAATTCTACACTCTATAGAACTAGCAAAACATCATTTAATACCTGTAAATGTTCTTCTCCTTTTGTATCAAGATATTATTTGCACATTGCAACACTTTATTATTGTAATTCAGTGGCCTTGACAAGCTCTACTGAAACAAAACAACAGCAAAAAATTAATCTGCCAGAGCTGTAACTATAAACCATTTATTCAGTGGATTCAACTTGGTTGCCTTTGCTGGTTTACCTTACACAATGTGTGCTACCAGAATGGTGTACATATTTACTAATTTCAGATCTAGTACTAGCCTCTGTCAACTTTTTTTCCTTACTGGCCATAACTATGAATTAAATGATCTTGATTCTGTAACTAAACTTCCCTTTTCCTTCCAGTCTGTCGCTTCTTCTCTGAGAATGCAATGCTGTTTCTGAAAATGTGATAACTTTTCTGCCTTCACATCAGCTGTGGTAGTTGGATCACAATTTATTTTGTCTTTAGACCATTAATCTGCATATTCTTGTAGTAACTGATCTTTCAATTTCTGTACATCATCTACACATTTACTGCACATGATTTCTTACAAGTATCTTCTATTTGCATCGCTGCACATTCTGCAGCATTTTTACTTTTCCATTAAATCTTGTTACTGAAGTCTAAAACAACATCTTACTCTGTCGTGTCCATATCTAGTATAGTACCGTCACACTAAGAACTGCTCATTGCTGTAAATTTTGACCCTTCAAATCCTGACAACATTATATTTGTACTTGTGTCCTGTGGTAGACGTCTGTTTGCAAGTGAAAGTGATGCATTTGTATTAATCAGTACATTATTCCATAACTCCTTTTAATTCCTCTCTGCCTTAAACGGCATCAGATAGATCATCTAGTTTGGTGGTGAACTGCCATATGCTTTACAGATATTCTGAAAAACTGACTTGAGCTATGATATACATTACTTCTTTACTTTGCCCTGAAGTCTGTATGTTATTTACACCGATGTTTACTATATCAGATCGATCTCTTTTTGCAGGACTGCCATGTGTCTCTTCAGGCTGATGCCCCCCCCCCCCGCAGTGCAATATTTGCACTGGATTCTGAAAACAAGCTAGAATTTATTATATTCTGATCCTTTGTATCTGAAATACTGTTAACATTAACTTGAGACACTGAAAGTGTCTGCTCTGTGTTCTGTCCTGACATCCACGTGTCATGTACACTGGCTGTGTTTATGTCAGGCTGATTTGTATTTCCAATACTGCGAATTAACTCTGCATTGTGAATTACATGTGCTGTAGCATTTACATTGATTTTTGAAGACTGTAAACCAGAATTTGTTGTAATTTGCACATTATTTATATTTGAAACTACGTCAGGGCTGGTAACTCGACACGTAAAAATCAACTACCAATCATTAGCGGACCGGAGTTCCGCTGTGGCGACCCCTAACCAGGAAAAGCCGAAAGACACAACACAACAACTGATACCAAAACCTGAAAATAATATAATTTCTGTAAACATTGATTGATACTATGAATCATGGGGAACCTTTTACAATACCCCACTTATTACAGTTTGTTTCTGTGTTTTAACTCTTAAGTCTAGAAAGATTTAACATTCCTGAACTGATACCATTTCAATGTAAATGATCATTTCTGGAGCACATTTCTACACTGTTTGCCCAATTTCTAACTTTAAACAACACATTTAGTGGTGTTCTTACTGTAGAAATCTTTAAACTTTTCTGAGAGTTAATATCTGATTTAGCTAAAAAATGCATTATATCAGAAATTAATACTTTCGTAAGAAAAGTTGAAGGGGATTGAGAAGGTGGTCAGGTGTCTTGTGGCTTCTTAAAACTCCTTCTTGTAAGGATTCTCTTGCCTCTTCCACATCACACTGGAAACTTGAAGGTCTGTCATCTTCTTTGGAGACTGTAAAATGTTCTGATACTGTTGTTAAATGGATAATGTAGCTTTCAATGCTGTCTTCTTTCTTGGAGATTCTGAAAGTTTTTTAATACTTTATTGTAGATTTGTTACTGAATTAATGTCCTTAAGGAACAGTACTGCTCCGTTAAATTCCGGTGGGCTCTCTGCTGATGAGCAGCTGCAGATCGGCAGCGTCACTCTGGGGGTTTGGAACTCACTTTAGCCATCAGTATCGCTCATCCTCCCATTTATGTTGGTCGCCATTGTAAAAACCAACTTAAATGTCTTTATCTTTTAATTACCTGGTGCTGTACTGGATAAATACCAAATATCTCACTTTCTCTATTATGTGCCAAATCTTCTTCTACTCTTCAGAATAAACATCTTTACTCATTATTATGTAATAGCAGCATACAGTGGAACATGGGTGTAGACAGTTTTTTCAACTTGTATTCTTAAGGTCTACTACTGCTACCCCCCCCCCCAAACTTCCATGCTGCCCTATCAAAATTTAGACTTCTGAGATGTCCACAGTCATGTTTAACTGGCATTTAGTAACAGTGATTCACTGCAGCAAGCCTCTGTACCACATCAAGGTACCCAGTCTCACAGAGGTCCATTCACACCACACACACACACACACCTGCTGTTGACTGCTTTGGTTTTGATACCTTAAAAAAATCAGCCTAAACCATTCACAATAAGCAGCCCACAATCCAGTCCAAAGGGAAGCCATCTAGGCTGGGCTGGGCTGTTCACTGCTCTGGTTTAGGTGCATTTAATAGCAACATAAACCATTCACAGACAGCAGCCCACAACTTGGTCAACAGGAGGAGACAGCCTGAGCCATTCACTGCAGTAAGCCCCTCTACCACACCAAGGTAGCTAGTCACACAGAGGTCCAGTCATGCCACCACTCACCAGCCCCACAGGGGTCCAGTCACACCACCAAACACCAGCCAGAAAAGGGGAAGCCAGCAGTCGGACCCACAGAGGTCCATTCACACCACACACATACACATACACACACACACACACACACACACACACACACACACACACACACACACACACACACACCACACACCACACACACCTGCTGTCGATTACTTGGTTTTGATACCTTAAAAAAAGCAGCCTAAACTATTCACAATAAGCAGCCTACAATCCAATCCAAAGGGAAGACATCTGGGCTGGGCTGTTTGCTGCTCTTGTGTAGGTGCATTTAATAGCAGCCTAAAACGTTCACAGTAAGCAGGCCACAGCCCAGTCAACAGGGGGAGACAGCCTGAGCCATACACTGCAGCAAGCCCCTCTATCATACCAAGGTAATTAGTCACACAGATGTCCAGTCACACTAGCCCCATAAAGGTCCAGTCACACCAGCAAACACCAGCCAGAAAAGGGGGAAGCCAGCAGCCATTCCCATAGTGCTCCAGTCACACCTCATACCACCACAGTGGACAGTAACTGTTGCTGGGAGCACTAACTGCTCTGGTTTTGATACCTTAAAAAAGCAGCCTTGAAGGCTTTTGGTGAGCCGAGGCGCTAGAGAATCAGAAGAAAATAAAACGTTATTTTCACTGGCTGTTGTTTCTTTTGGTGGTATTCCAGTCCGTCTACAGTTGGTGCTGCAGTTTGGTGTTGCAAGTGACCTTAAAAAAGCACCCTAAGCCATTTGCAATAAGCAGCCCACAATCCAGTCCAAAGGGAAGCCAGCCTGCATTGAGCTGTTAGCTACTGTGGTTTATGTGCATTTAATGACTTCAGCCTAAGCCATTCACAGGAAGCAGCCCACAATCCAGCAAAGAGGGTGAGATAGCCTCATCTATTCACTGCAACAAGCCCCTCTACCAAAGATGGACAGTCCTACAGAGGGTCTATTCACACAAAACTTCTTGCACACAGTGGAAAGCAAGAACTACCTGGTCCTGGGAGCTGTTGACTGCTTTGATTTTGGTGCATTTAAAAAGCAGCCTAAACCATTCACAGTAAGCAGACCACAGTCCAGTCCAAAGGGAAGCAGGGAAGCCAGCTGGGCTAAGCTGTTGGCTGCTCTGGTGTTTGTGTCATTTGGCAACTGCAGCCTAAACCATTCGCACCAAGCATGCCACAATCTGGTCAGAAGGGGAGGTCACCCATCCACAGTGTACTGTCAACACAGAGTGTACAACTAGCCATGAGTACCCAGCTGCCATCACCCTGATGGTCTGCTGTATCACCTTGGGAAGATCATTACGTGGATCAAAGTCTTTCAGCACCTGTGAGATATCAACATTGACATCAAGGCCGACCCACTTAAACGTACATCAGACGTGGTGTTTCATAGCCAAGTCTTAATGTGTCTTAGAGCACTGAATGGCTGCTCTACAGAGGAAACACTCACTGGCATGGTGGCCAGAATTGTTAATGCACTGTTTATATTTGGATAAAATGCTGGGTTCAACTGCTGTAGGGCTGAAATGATTGTGATTGTCACACTGTCTCATGAAACTGCTCGCCATTTGCCCAGCCATCGGTGAAGCTCATTTTTGAAACTGCATAGATTGAATATGCCAGTCTTGTATGCATTGTACAATTCCACCACTTTCTCGTCTTCTTCCAAAGCATGCAGCATGTTTGGCACCTGTTAGTGTGCAGTGAGACGTGGGTGGCATTCTGTAAGTTGGTCTTTTATTTCACCTATGACATGATTGGGTCTATATCACAACGTCGAAGTGTCATAACTTTGAATGTTATAACATCGAACCCAAAACCACTCCGAAGACTGAGAACAGCGATTATTTTCCCTGGGGAAAAAATCGCTTTTCCAGTACAAAATGCAAAACACACGAACACTACAAACTATTTCTAATGTGGGGGCTTTGCCCCCCCCACACCCCCCCTAGTTAAATATACCAACTCCGAGATCGCACCACAGTGGAGGAAATAGCGAAGCTGTGGAAACGGCCCACGAAATACTTTCCCTGGAAAATAATTTGATGTTCCGCAGCTTCGATATTTTTAGTCTTCGGACTTTCAAGTTCAAGGTTTTGGTATTCGAACTTATCAGAGTTCAAAGTTTTGATATACACCCACATGATCCAGCAATGGGATGAACACGTTCCGTCAGTAGTACTCCTCTGGGTCAACAGTATCCATGTTACATCTTTGAGTCTCCCTTCCACAGATCCTTCGAACACTTTCTTCTACCATGAGCCTGGCTGCCAGCTGTTTGACTTCTTCATACAACTCTGAAAAAAAATTGTTAGCATTTGATTTGATTGCTTGAAGTGTGTCATTGACAACCTTTGCTTCTTCACAAGACTGAATCAATCTATTCCTGCTGCAGGTACAGATGAAGTGGCTTAATCACATCAAGCACAGTCACCATAGTAACCAGAGCTACAATGAGATCGAATCTTGTGATAGAGTACAGATATCTGTCAGCATCTTTAACGTACTCAGCAATACTCTCTAAAGTGATGACAAGGATGACATATTTATTCTTGAAGCTGTGCAGGCAGTCTGCCAGACTCATCCACCGTCTGTTGCCAGATGCCTGAAGCCCCCATAGTGCCAAATTCTAAACCTAGGTAATGCTGCTCAGTCTAAATCTCATGGAGAACATCGATGTCTGTGCAGTGACAGAAACCTGGTTCAAGGCTCCTGAGAGCACCCCAGCACTATCAGGTTTTACCTCTTATCATGCGTTCCGGCCCCAAAATCCGGAATACCACAAAGAAGGAGGGGTATCCATATTCATCAAGGACACCCACACCTCAAGACTGGTGGCAACGCACGATGCATCGGAGACCATCGTTGTAGCATGTTACAGGCCACCCTCACAAACTCAGGAACCTCACATGGCTTTCTACAAAACACTAGAGGAGGGAATGTATCACCAAAAACACATCATAATAGGTGACTTCATAGACTGGGAACACTACTCAAGCCCAAACACCCTAGCCAAAAGTTATAAACTCAAATGCCATGGAACAACTAGTCACCATCCCCACAAGAGGAGAAAACATACTTGATCTCATCATCACGAACATGGGAGCACAATGTTCAACACCCCTCACTGGTGAGATCAGATCACAAGACTAGTGTGGTCTCCTTTAAGGCCCCGAGCCGACGGAAAACAGTACTCAATGCCTTCTACCAGCACCTGCAGGACTGCATGGATAAGGCAATCCCAAGCAAAACAAAGACTCCTGGTGGACCCCAGCCATAAACAAACTCTACAACAAAAGGAGGAAGCTACTACAAGATAGAGCAAAATCCTTAAAAGGTAAGACACCCTTGATCACTATAAGTAAAAACTAAGAGCTCTCATAAAATCATCCAAAGCAAATTTTGAGAGAAAAATAGCTAAAGACTCAAAAGACAATCATAAGGCCTTCTTTAGCTATGTTAGAAACCTGGGAGGAAACTCCCAGATATGCTCAGAACTAGTTCAAAATGATGTGAAGATTACTGATCCTACAGACATTGCCAACATACTGGCTGACAGGTTCAGTGCAAACTTCTCCCCTCCCCAAAAGGGAGAGATATCTATACCCCAAACATCTCTCTCCAAAGCAAAAACACAGCATCCATGGGACCTGATGGTGTCCCCGCTGTGTGCTCCACCGAACTCAAACGAGAATTAAACCCACAGCTAGGACAGCTGTTTAATCATAGTCTTACCTCTGGATATGCCATTAGCTTGACAAGCCTTATCTGCAAAGCCATGGAGAGGATCATAATGGACCTCATAAATAAAGACATAGGAATTTGCAGACTTTGGATCCATCCCAGTTTGGCTTTGTCAAAGGCAGATCATGCCTTCTAAACTTGGTTGACAACAGTCACCAAAGCCATTGATGATTGATACAATAGTATCATTGAAAACTCATCAGCTTAAATGTTAACCCATACATCACAAGATGGGTTGTGACAGAACCCACAGGGTCAGAGTTGCTGGCGCCATGTCAGACTCAAAGCCTGTCACAAGTGGTGTACCACAGGGCTCAGTCCTGGGCCACATCTGACACAGATATCCTTCAGAAGGGTCTCACAGAAACGGATAACTGGTGCCAGAGCCATGGCCTAAAGTTAAATGCCAAAAATGCATAGTCATAGGTGGCAATCCACTGAGTACAGAAGAAGTTATCAGGGACCTGGGGACCCACGTTGATAGTAGTCTGTCATTCAAAGTAGTTAGGAAGACCTTCTACATTGCCCACCTTATCATGAAGGGATTCTCATCTAGATCAAGGGGTCATAGTCTCTCCCCTCATCATCTCATCAGACCAATGATTGAGAAAGGATAAAGGGTCTCAAACATCTGTCCTATGCTGCCCGACTGAAAGAACAAAATCTAGATCCGTCAGAGCCACAAGGGCGAGGGAGACTAAAAACCCCACGGCTATTAATAGGACATGCCGGAGGATAGATTCATCACCCAAAGACTCCCTATGCTGTGGAATAAAATCGGTATATGTGAGGCAGAGCACTCGCTGGCCTTGTTCAAGAAATCTTGACCAATGGATGGATTACCTCAGTGTCACTGCTCAACAGAGGGTATAGTTCCCCATACTAAAGGGGTGGCGTAAGCCACAAAACTATAAGGCTAGCTTAAATGTGCCCTCCCTCAGATAGCCTAGTATGAACCTATGAACCTATGAACCTAAGTACTTCTGTCTTCATCTTCATCCTCACATAGAAACTATGTGAATTCCTTAAGATGGGCTAAATACTCATTGTGACATGTAGTGGATGAATTTAGCATTGCAGTTACTTTCCTACAGGTGTCATGAGTGTTTGCCATGTCATGTGTTGCACATGAAATATCTATGGCAGTGTTGAGCTTGTGCATTTTACAGGCAGTGTACACAGCTTCTGGAAACAGGGCTCGAATTCTTGCCTGCATACCACTAAAATATCCAGACATATTGCTTCCTCTGTCATAGCCTTGGCCTCACAATAACTCCTTATCCGTACCCCATGCTGTGAGCCTCTGTAGAAAGAGGACGGATAAGGCTTTTCCTGTGGTGTTATATGCTTCCACAAATTCAATGAAGTCTTCATGGATTTCTACATTTCCATCACTTCTATGAAGGTAACGTAGAGCTAGAGTTAGTTGCTCCTTATGGGAGATTGCAGTTGTTCCATCAGCAATTAAACTGAAGAACTTTGCCTCATTAACTCCACTTAAAACTTTTCTCTCCAAATAATTTTTATTATGTCAGCCGCAGTGGTGCAGTGGTTAGTATTGCCACCTCACAGCAAGAGGTTCTCAGGTTCGGTCCTCGGCTGCGATGGCTTCTGTGCGGAGTCTGCATTTCCTCCCTGTGGTCGTGTGGGTTTCCTCCGGGGGCTTCAGTTTCCTCCCACATCCCAAAGACATGCTGTAGGAGGATTGGGCACTCTAAATTGGCCCTAGGCATGAGTGCATGCATGTGTGTGCCTTCTGTGGAAGGTTGGGTGCCAGGCTGGCAACTTGACACTGTAAAACTCCACTGCCATTCATGAGCGGACAGGTGATCTGCTGTGGTGACCCCTAACTGGGAAAAGCCGAAAGAAGAAGAAGTATAAACCTGAAAAAAATACAATTTAGATATAACAAAAGAACAAAAAGTAACTTTATACAAGAGTCCATAGCAGTAAGGTGCTTAAAAATGTTCTATGTAACCCAGTAAGATAAATAATTTCATTTTGAATTTGTGCTGAAGTGTACAGTGGATTTTGCAGATCCTTCCTTAAATGGTCGGTGTACAGAGTCCACTTCTGCCATGCATTTAAGCAATGCTTTAAAGTTTCCTCTGCAAGTCAGTTTTCCACAGAGTAGCAAATTCTGTCTTCTACAGAAAAGAATTATCTGCATGATGTGTGTCAAGGCATGAACTGTGAATTCCTGCAATTTCTTATTATGTCCATTGCACTGATAAGCTGTTTGCAGTGGCCAGAGCATACTTCTAGAAACGCCTGTGACTTTGCAAGTACATTTCCATGGTCTTTTGACTAGTTATGCCATTCGTGAAAAACTGCAAGATGCTCACACCAGATAAAAGGCAGAAACCACGTTTATTAATTAACAAGGTCAAAATTAATAAACATGGTTTCTCCCTTTTATCCGGAGTGAGCTACTTGCAGTTTTTCATGGTTTGGATCCTGTTCCTGGTTTACATAGCTGTGCCATTCAGAAATTTTCTCTGCACTAGACCAATCGGTCATAGACATGGAGACCAATGCACACTCTCTAGCTGTGTTGAAGACAAAGCATGGACTACAGAAGATCCATCCAAACTCTGTGAATACTGTGCAAACTTGAATTCATGCAGAAGTTGTGGACTGAATCTTCTGTTTTGCTGGCTTCCAGAGTACCCCATGAAACACTTAGAGAACTCAGAGCCTTCAGGGGTAGCCACCACATGGTCACAATGGTATTTTTTTTCCATATCTATAAGATGACCATGTTTGTACAAGTCAATGTCTTAATCTTTTATGGGATTATTCTTGCTGTTACAAACTGCAGTGTGGGTGGTGGAATGTTTGGAGAGTTGCAGATGTCCTGATGCAGCACTTGTGTAGTCCACTGTCATGGCACTTGATTGTTGTGTGGTCCACTGTCATGGCACTTGATTGTTGTGTAGTCCACTGTCATGGCACGTGATTGTTGTGTAGTCCACCGTCATGGCATTTGATTGTTGTGTAGTCCACTGTCATGGCACTTGATTGTTGTGTGGTCCACTGTCATGGCACTTGATTGTTGTGTGGTCCACTGTCATGGCACTTGATTGTTGTGTGGTCCACTGTCATGGCACTTGATTGTTGTGTAGTCCACTGTCATGGCACTTGATTGTTGTGTGGTCCACTGTCATGGCACTTGATTGTTGTGTGGTCCACTGTTATGGCACTTGGTTGTTGTGTAGTCCACTGTCATGGCACTTGATCGGAGATCATCTTGCTGGATGATTTCACATGTCCTTTTATCAATATTGTCTTGGTGTCCACCTCGATCATGTCCATGCTGTCATAGGTGCTACTAGATGTATCACAAACCTCCTCACATTTAGGACTTTTGGTTGGAGTCACGGCTACTGATTCTTGACTCACAAACTCACCTGGAAGAAAGCTGTTTAGACTTTGAGGACCTGCAGCTGATTCTCCAGGAACATCTAATTGTGCAATTCCTCTCATCAGTACTTTTACTGTATCGCAATGACTAAAAAGAAAGGTGGAGGCTAGTCAGAATGATTGCTGCAATGTATTAAGAGAAGTGTTGCCAAAAGAGCTTGTAATAAGGCAGTGTGTGCTGATGAATAATCCATACTGCTATGTTGAATGCCTTACCCTATAGCAGGTTGTCCTTCACCCAGCACCTCTGTTGCCACAAGCACTGACTGTTCCATGACATGCCGAAAACAAATAATTTTATTAGTTCTGAATAATACTGAAGCTTTCCACAATGTAAAAAACCTACCCAGTATTGTACTGTCCTTCTGAAACCACTGCATGTACCGTGGGATTTGATGGCTTTTCGGCTTGCCTGCTAAAAAGAACCCACTTAGTATATGATGTTGCGCAATAGATGACCAAAGTGGTCACATGTTTACTCAGTAAAATAAGTGCAGAGATGTCACCAGCCTGATGCTGCCTTACTCATTACACAAAATATGAGCAGCTCTACAGTTCTCCCCCTTTTTTTTTTAACTTCTCCAAATCTTTTGGGTTTCTAATACTATGATGGGAATGGACCCTATTCCTTGGTCAAAGTGCAATTAAAGTTCATGAAATTAGTATTGTTTCAGTCTTTGGTGTCAGCCAGAAGTGCTCTTTGCAGCACCCACAATGTGCCCACTAATGACTCCTGCAGTTCATATGGGATTACATGTATCAGCAACATCTAAATATGATTGTAGATTCTTTTTTATGAGACCCATTGCTCCTACTACTATTGGAACTGTCTGTATCTTTCTTCCACATAGCTGTCATTTCTGCCTGCAAGTCCTGATATTTTATGACTTTGTGTCTCTCTGTACATAAGACACTGTAGTCACTGGGTGTGGTGATTTCAATGATCAATGCTACTTTTGTCTTCTTTTCATGGACCAATATAGCTGGTTTTCTAGCATCTATCTTTTGAACTGTTGCTAATGGATGATCCCATGTGATGTAGACTTCATAATTTTCTATGATTCTTTGTGGTTCTTGTTTCCAGTGTTTTTCAACCACTTCAGTATCATAATGTTTGCACAATCCCCAGTGCAACCATCTTGCCACATTATTATGCCTTTCAGTATACAGTCTTTCTGCCATTAGTATGTCACAACCAGCAACGAGGTGTGCCACTGTTTCCAGTTCAGTTTTACAATACCTACATTTGTCTGTTTCTCCCACATGTTCAATGGAGTTTGTAAACCAGTGTGTACATAGTCCACTATCTTGTGCCACCAGTATTAATCTTTCATCTCTTGGTTTGTATTTGCCTCTCCTTAACCATTCCTGCATTCATTCCTAATCAACATAATGTTCTTCCAGAAGTTTTCTATACTTGTAACTATATTTATGCATTTTCCACATTTCTTGCCTTCTCATCTGGTCCCCTCAAAAAGTGCTGCCTACATAATACAGAGGCAATGACAAATTATGCATGACAATCACAGCAAAGCTGGCAGTAACATGCTTGAAAAATCATTGTTGCATGTGTTCTGAACTCCCATTTAAAGGATCCTTCCTAAATCTATCCATTGATATAAACCAGACACACACTATCAAAGTGGGTGACTCCACATCAACCAGCAGACCTGTTACCAGTGGGGTGCCACAGGTGTCAGTGCTGGGCCCCCTACTATTTGGTATATACTTCTCAGAAGTTCAGGTCAAAAGTAAAGGGTTGTGGCTGACCAAGTTTCCAGACGACTGCAAAAATAGGTGTAATAAGTGAATTCCCTAATGATGTCAGAATATTCCAGGGAGCTCTCACACAGACCACTGACTGATATATTAGTCACTGTCTCAAACTGAATGCAAAGAAATGCATCATCACTCCCTTCAAATAATGTCCATCCACACTATCAGATCATCAACAATACCCTAAGTAGTCATGAAGTGGTAAGGGATCTGCTGTCACAGGTTGACCATGACCTTAACTTTGACCACCACACGTCTACCGTTGTCAGGAAAGCTTTCCATGTAGCTCACTTGATTAGTAAAGGCATCGCCTCAAGAGCAAAAGAATTATAACCCCCTATATTCTGCACTTATCCGGCCCATAATTGAGTATAACACCCCATCTGGTATGTACTGTACTAAGCACCTGCAGCAATTAGAGAGACTTCAGAGGTTTCTAACAAAGACAATCAAGGAGCTCCAGCACGTGCCTTATACGGACCGACTAAAGTCCCGGTTACTATATACGTATTGTATGGACTTCTTAGGGGAGACTTATAGCACCTGGAGCAATTAGAGAGACCTCAGAGGTTTCTAACAAAGGCAATCAAGGGCCTGCAGCACGTGCCGTACACAGACCGACTAAAGTCCCAATCACTATATACGTATCTTATGGACTTCTTAGGGGAGACTTACGCCTGGCTTACAGAGAAACCCAAGACCCAAACCTAATGATCTTGCTACATATCCATAAATCATACGGGTCTAGGGCTACCTGTTCCAGGGACCTAAATATGGTCTGTGACATAAATAGGACATGCTGGAGGAACAGATTTATTTACCAATGACTGCCACGTCTTTGGAACAGGCTACCAATTCATGTCAACCATAGCACCTCTATGACACTGTTCAAGAGGAACCTGAATGAGTGGATGGGGCACTGTAAATTCTTAATGGGGATAGCACCCACAACCCTCCTGGACATGGGCAGTCATCACTAAATGCAATCTTGGGTATTGACTAGTACTTCTATGCTATTACACTGGGTTGAAAAGAATGGTTAAGGTCCGAATATTAGAACATTTGCGGGACATTAGAAATCAACGTTTGGAAAGCCTTATTGCAGCTTATTTTCGTAGAGTACATGGGGGTCTTGATGATAGTTTGTATTTTTGTGTATTGGCCAAACCCTATTTAAAGGATGGAGACAATTTTGAACAAAAGTTACTTGAACTGGAAAGCAGATTCATATTAAATTATAGAACACTTACACCCAGGGGATTGAATTTAGATATACATTTGAATGTTTGACATCTTATAGGTTGTGCATTTATGTTGTGGGATTTTGTATTTTTAAAATTTGTACTGGAGTATTGCAAACAGGACAAAGAAAATGGACAAGATTTCTGTCTACCAGAACATTTAATATTCCAGGCATTCCAAAGACATGCATCTGGCGCATTTCTCCCTGGGCTTCCACTGAAAATGGGCTCTATCCCAGTCGGACTTTCCCAGTAAACAAATGTTAAATAAATACATAAATTAAATAAATAAATAAATGTTGAAGCCAAAGGTCATGCTATCTTCCAACATTTAAGTCACAGATCAGTTATCCAGAGAAGGTTTAAAACAGTGACAGCAACTTTTTCCAGCATCAGGTCTGATGAGCAATGGAGATTCTGCAGTTAGCTTACTTGTTTGCATAGAGGTTCACCACACCACTCAGTCTAAATACAGTATAATGCAAGACCCCATGACAGCCACAGTATAATGCATGATGCCACAATGGCCACAGTATAATGCATGACGTCACAATAGCCACAGTATAATGCATGGTGTCACAACTGCCATGGTATAATGCAAAAAGAAACAATCACAAATAGGCAGGCTTTTCTCTTGTTCCACTGTATTGTACATCTGTTAAGGCAGTAGCAGCAGGATAGTGAATTATAACATAATTGTGTTGCAATTCTGTCCCAGCTAACGGTGCTATACACCTCTGAATTTTTATCTTTTGTTCTGGCTGCTTCATGTTTCAAGTAAAAGTTCAGATAATTCTCCCCAACTGATGTATTTGTATCAGCCAACAGTGCCTGCAGCACTGAGAAAACAGCACCTTAAATGAAGGCTGTAACAATCAAGACAGGAACTAGAACTGGGTCGGTCTTTGAAAGACTTTTCCCTTTGGTATGTCATTACAAAACGTGCAGGTCTATCCTCCATGCTTATGAACTAGAACTGGGTCGGTCTTTGAAAGACTCTTCCCTTTGGTATGTCATTACAAAATGTGCAGGTCTATCCTCCATGCTTCCAGTGCAGCACACCTCTGAGTGGTGTCACTTCAAGACAGCACAATATTTAGTAAAATTAAACAAGCAATCGGACTGATGACCACTGTGGAAAAGTTATTCGCAATAACTGCCGGTGTAGGACATGGTCCTGTTTTCCCAGGAATGGTCTGCATCCGTCTCCAGTAAGCTTGTGAATATTGGCCAAAACAGTGCCTAAAAAAGGTACACTGGGGGGGGGGGCAATGAAAAAATGAGAAACCTTCCAGGATAGCAAAGCCAACCCTAGAAAATCTAAAGATGTTACTGCTCAGTCTCAGGAATCTAAAGAAACTGTACTCACTTCAAGGTCCCCCCACTGTGGAAAATACAGAAGTTTGTGCAGTTACTGAGACCTAGTTTAATGTGTAGAGCACAGCGCAGGGCTTCAGTGCATTCAGACATTTAGACCAGCTACTGCACAGGCATAGAGTAAAGGTGGTGGTGTTTGACTCTATGCAAATTGAAGCAAATCTCAATGCTGATCAAACCAGATCAGCTTAATATACTTCCCCATGTCGAAATTAGCACAGGAAAGCTCCATAATGTAGCCTTGCAAACTACTGGTCCAGCTCTTATCACCCAGGGACCCATAACACATTATTGGATCTCCTCACCACACAGCTCAATACATAAGTAGATGTAATCCCAGGTAACATGGAAAAACGCTGCATCCACCCTATTCTAATGACCTCTCTGGTAAGATATAACCATTTTAAGGCAAACCTCCTACTATTAAGTGATAACTTGTCAATATTTCTGCCACCTCAAACCCTGAGGACACTTCTGGGTATGCTGAATTGTTAAGAAATCCTGTACAACCATGTTAGAGGCATAGATATAGCTTTGCTTACCAAGAATAAGTATTTATTTATTTTATTTTATTTATATTTGTTAACTGGGTAGTGTCTGACTAGGTTGGAAACCGATTTTCAGTGGAGACCCGGAGAGAAAAGCTCCAGTACAGTACCAATTAGTTAAAGTACAAGTAGTTAAAAAAAAACAAATATAACAAAAAATGCAAGTTACAAGTTCACACAAGAATACAAGGTCATAGCAAACTATAACAAAAAATTAAAAGCACTACACCCTCACAAACTCCCCTTGAGTACTTTGTTCCCCATTGGCTCTTTTTTTCAATTATAAAGGAATTCCCAGTACTATTCTGGCATGTCCAAAGGTCAGTTGTCAATCTCCTCTCCGATCCAGCTGGTGAATCTGGGAATCTTGAGGCAATGTTACAGCTGCCTCATGTACACAGACAACCCTCTCCTCCTCCCAACAAATTCCAACACATGTGAGAGATGCAACCATATAGCCAAACTGGAGGCTAAGCTCTCTCAACTCAGTACTGGCGTAACCAGTCAGGAGGAGAAGGAAACCACACTCACTACAATTCCAGTCTCACATAGACCTACCACAACAGCAAACCAAACACATAAACACACAAAAACATACTCGGAGGCTCTAAATAAAAATCTGCCTAAGCAGCAGAGACCTCCAAAGCAGACACCCAAGCAACCGCTACCCCAAAACAAAACACGTGCAACACATAGCTCACAAAGCCAGTGTGCCGAACAGTCACAGCCCTTAAGGCTAAACAACACACCTGATACACTTGTAATAGGTGACTCTATCGTCAGGCACACTGACGTCCCACTCACCAGGCTGAACAAGGATAAGGTCACGGTGAGCTGCCTGTCGGGCGCTAGGATCCACCACATAACACAAGCACAAAGGTCACTCCAACGCAAGTACAAATATGACTCCGTCATTGTCCATGCTGGTGTGAATGACCTGAGACGTACCTCCCTGGACTACATGAAAAGAGACATAGAGGAGCTCTCTGAGCATGTAACCCAGGCCGGTATGACCCTGACCTTGAGTAGCATCTTACCCTCACCAAGAATGATGCCACAATATGAAGACAAGATGATCAATTTCAACAATTGGCTTAAGTATTGGTGTCATTCAAAGGGGATCCAATGCCTGTCTGCCTGGGATGACATGCACGACAAGCCACAATGCTTTGCTAGGGACGGCTTGCACCTGTCACCCCTGGGCTTTGGGATATTGGCAAAGGCTCTTGCCACCCCCATAGTGCCTTTTTTAGGCAAGGCTAAAAAGTCAAACCCACCTCCATAGGTATCACAAGGGATAAGAAACTAAGAGTAATGCTACTCAACGCCAGAAGTCTAAACCTCAAGATGCACACACTCGAAACTCTCCTTAGCATGGAGAACATCGATATCTGTGCAGTAACAGAAACCTGGTTCAAGGCTCCCGAGAGCACCCCAGCACTACCAGGTTATAACTCATACCACGTTTTTCGGCCCCAAAACTTGGACCGAACCACAAAAGGAGGGGGAGTATCAATAGTCGTCAAAGATACCCACACCTCCAGGTTGGTGGCACAGCACGAAGCATCAGAGACTATCCATGTGCAACTAACAGTGGGTAAAACTGCCTTCCAGTTTATAGCCTGCTACAGACCACCCTCCCAAACCCAGGAACCCCACTCGGCCTTCCTGAGAACACTGGAAAATATGAAAGTCTCTCCAAACACCATTATATTGGGCGACTTCAACTATCCTAACATAGACTGGGAGCACTACTCTTGCTCCAACACCCTAGCCCAAAGGTTCCTAGAATTTATAAACTCAAATGCTGTCGAACAACTTGTTGCCACTCCCACAAGAGGGGAAAACATACTGGACCTGATCATCACCAAATGGGGACTCTATGCTCCAGACCAGAAGTGTATCCCTCACTGGTAAGATAAGGCCATAAACTAATCTCACTAGATATTCACATTCTGACCCCAGCCCGTGCCCAGAAAGCCACAGTGAAAAACTTCTGTAAAGCAAATTTCACACTCCTCAAAACCGAGGTGGAATCCTTCAAAGCCCCCGGGCCTGTGGAAAATACGGCCCAGACCGCAGAATCCTTTATAAATGCATTCTATGAACACCTTCAGGAATGCATGGCAATCCCAAATAAAACCAAGACCCAATCCTCCAAAGGCAGACGTCCTGTCTGGTGGACCCCAGCCATAAACAAACTATACAATAGAAGGAGGAAGCTACTACATGATAGAGCAAAATCCCAAAAAGGGAAGGCATCTCTGATCAGTATTAGCAAAAAACTACGGGCACTCATAAAATCGTCTAAGGCCAGCTTCGAGAGAAAAATT
This sequence comes from Protopterus annectens, assembly GCF_019279795.1. Classification (NCBI taxonomy): domain Eukaryota; kingdom Metazoa; phylum Chordata; order Ceratodontiformes; family Protopteridae; genus Protopterus; species Protopterus annectens. Next base: position 96,275,914 of record NC_056735.1, on the reverse strand, counting down.
GCACAGGACACTAAGGATAATCACAAGGCTTTCTTTAGTTATGTTAGGAACCTGGGTGGGAATTCCCAGATATGCTCAGAATTAGTCCAAAATGACAAAAAATACACCTAACCCACAGACATTGCCAACATCCTAGCTGACAGGTTCAGCGCAAACCTCTCCCCCCCTTCCCCACCAAAAGGGCAAATATCTATCCCAGCAGAGTGCTGCCCCCCCTGACATATCAGATGCTCAGGTAAGAGCCGCCCTCTCCAAAGCAAAAAAACACAGCATCAATGGGACCAGACAGTGTCCCGGGCTGCGTCCTACAGGAACTCCAAGAAGAACTAAACCCAAACATAAAACTACTGTTCAATCTCAGCCTTACTACAGGATATGTACCCAAAGAGTGGCATACAGCAACAGTGATCCCTCTCCACAAAGGTGGTGCCTCAACGGATCCTGGAAACTATCGCCCCATAAGCTTGACTAGCTTGGTCTGCAAAGCTATGGAAAGGATCATCATGGACCTCATAAATAAAGATATTGGGGACCTACAGACACTGGATCCTACCCAGTTCGGCTTTGTTAAGGGCAGATCCTGTCTCTTAAACCTGGTCAATTTCTTTGAAACCATCACCAAGGCCATTGACGAGGGGAAGGTGGTCCACACAGCCTACCTGGACCTTGCAAAAGCCTTCAATACAATACCCCACTCGGGCATTATAGATAAGCTCACCAGCTTAAATATAAACCCCTATGTCACTAGATGGGTTGCAAACTGGCTCAAGGACAGAACCCACATGGTTAGAATTGCTGGAGCCATGTCAGACTCCAAACCAGTTACAAGTGGCATCCCACAAGGCTCAGTCCTGGGACCTCTCTTGTTCGGTATATATTTCTCGGAGGTACAGGCTAACACGGAAGGACTGTGGCTGACCAAGTTCGCAGATGACTGCAAACTGGGTGCCATAATCGACTCTCCAGCCGACACAAGCATCCTACAAAAGGGCCTCATAGAAACAGACAACTGGTGCCAGAGCCATGGTCTCAAGCTAAACGCCAAAGAGTGTATAGTCATCCCCTTTGGCAAAGTGCCCACAAATTACCACATAGGTGGTAATCCATTAAGTACGGAAGAAGTAATTAGGGACCTGGGGACCCAAGTTGATAGCAATCTCTCATTTGACAACCACATGGCCAAAGTGGTTAGAAAAACATTTTATATAGCCCACCTAATCATGAAGGGATTCACATCTAGATCAGGGGAGGTCATCGTGCCTCTTTACTCATCCCTCATCAGGCCTATAATTGAGTACAATGCCCCTTTTGGGATGTACCTTACCAGACACCTGCAGCAACTGGAAAGACCCCAAAAGTACCTCAGCAAGAGGATCAAAGGGCTCAAACAGATGCCATATGCTGCCGGGTTAAAGAAACTCCAGCTCTACTCAGTGTCATGCCGCCTGCTCAGAGGCGATCTGTGCCTGACATATAAAGCCATGTCCAACCCGGAATTAATGGACATGCTGCACCTCAGAAAATCCAAATCCCATCGAGCTACGCACTCGAGAGACTTGAACCTCAGCACTGAAATAAATAGGACATGCTGGAGGGACAGATTCATAACCCAGAGGCTCCCTTCACTCTGGAATAAAATCCCAGTCCAGGTTAGGCAGAGTCCCTCATTGACTCTCTTCAAGAGGAATCTTTATGAGTGGATGGGAGATAGTAGGATTACCCCGGGTATCACTTCTGTGTCACTATTAGACAGAGGCACAGTATACTAACCTCGAAAAAGGGCATAGCAAAATTCATTTAAAATAGGTGGCGAAAGCCAAACACACTCTGGCTAGGCTTATAAATGCCTTAGGGCAGATAGCCTAGTATGAACCTATGAACCTATTACATAGTATGGAAAAGTAAGTTGTTGTTGTGTCTTTTTCGGCTTTTCCCGGTTAGGGGTCGCCACAGCGGAACTCCGGTCCGCTAATGATTGGCAGTAGATTTTTACGTGCTGGCTTGCCGGGCCTAACGCACAACCTTCAACGAAGGAACGCCCATTCACACATGTTGCCACACAGAAGACGCTCTAACTGAGAATTGAACGGGCAACTTCTAACTGTGAGGCGACAACGCTACAGCAGCACCACCACCAGTATGGAAAAGTAAGTGAGGTATATAAATTATGAAGTAGTACAAAGGTATACAACATCCAAAAGAAAAAGGTAAATATGCAAGACATGCAAGAGATGAGCAGTAATAGGAATAAAAAAGTACAGAAGATAATCAAAAAAGCCACACTGGTGGTATCTTAGCAGCAATAGCTGGCATAACAAAAGGAAAGTAAGTCATGGCAAACATTGTAATACTTGGTCAGCTGAAAATGTTAACTCAATAACAAATTGACTTTGACCAGTATAGCAGGCAGCGTACTGGGCAGAACATCACCAGAACAGAATAAGGACCTGAATAAGGTCCAGCTATAACAGAAAAAGTCCAGGGTCAGTAACAAAAGCACCAGCGCATACACTGGGTGGGGGCAAATGTTGAGCTTCACATTAGCTTTCATTACAGGACTTGTACCCAATACTAACAGGGCATTTAACTACAACATATAAAGAATGCAGTACTGTCAGAGCTTCCAGTCAGCATCCCTGAATTCACCTGCACGGTTTTAGCAGCTTAAAAGGTTGGCACTGTATAGACAACTAAAGAACAGTTTTATAGTGAAATTATTTCAATTCTAATTTTTTTAAATTTGTTGTTAAAATGGAGGTTATTATTGCAAGTTTGTTGTTGCATCTTAGTAGAATAATTTGACCTTTCACTAAAACTAAGTGCCCCTTTGCTGGCAGACTCGCATTCTTGTGACTCACAGCCTAACGGTCCTACCGTACGCAGACAAGATTGTGGTGATGGAGGACGGAAGAATAACAGAGGTGGGAACATATCAAGAACTTCTTTCAAACAGGCAGAACTTTGCTGAATTCCTGGAGACCTTCAGCAAGGAAAAAGGAAACCATAGCAGAGCAGCTCTGGAAAGTGAGTAAAAAAAAGTTTTGTGACAGTATAAGAACAGGAAATGAGTTTGAGGACTCTGACTTAGATAGTTGTGTGTTATTTCTGTTAGTGTGTGTGTGTGTGTGTGTGTGTGCATTTTCTGTGAGATCAAAGGGGACAGTATTTCAGAAAGTTACAAACAGTATGTTTAAAGAAAAAAAACATCCTAACTTGGCTGTAAAACAGAATGTGCATCATTCTAGTTGGCATCATGTCAGCTGTACACCTGCCCACCAGTCTGTAAGATCCATTGATAGAAACATGTTCACTTTAAGCCAGTTCACAATTTTTTAGTATTTAGTTGCCTAATAATGAAAAGCTGATGTACCTGGAAGGAACCTTGGATGGACATTTCCCCTTACCCAGGCTCCCAGTGGGTTTGAATAGTGAAAACCTGCATACCATTTGTACGCATTCAGAAAATAAATGGGTGGGACATAATTTACAGTCCACTAGCATGGAGTTGGCAGTTTGCGTCACAGGTGATTAGAACTAGTACAAGGGCTGGCAACGCACTTTCCCACAGCCATATTACTGCTGCCTGATTTCATTTTCATACCATTGTGGTTGCTTTTTCCTTTGAGCTACAGACTGCTTTTGATATTCTGACGAAACATCCGTACTTCCCCTGCAGGCAGCTTTTAGTGGTATAACACACTCTCACTTCTCTAATTCTGAATGGGATGTCTGCAGTGAGGCATCAAAATGCACCATTTCCCAGAGATCTTATTTTTTTATTCATCAGTCATTGATTAAACAACCCACAACAATAACAAAGAAAGAAGCTTTAACTAGCATATGTAAACCACACACTTAAACCCTATTACAAACCTGATTAACATGTTTATGGTTCTCCATTATTTAATTATTTTTATTGCATATCTTTTCTTTATGATCAAGTATTTGTTACTATATTCACTACTTATGTCCCCCTTTCATTTATACTGAGGATTCTTCTCCTCCACACATTTGGACACAAGGAGTCTCCCATCCTACATCTGCGATTCTGTACTACCCACATATTCCCTTTTTATAATTAACACTTTTCCCTTTGTTTACTTACTTACTTACTGTTTTTTTTCTGGTTCTTCCGCCTGCCATTGACTTTACAGTTTCACCACTTCCGTTGTCTTGGGACTTTCAGCTGCTTCCGTCTTTTGGTCACTGCTTTTTCCCACTAGTGTTAATCCCCCTGCTCCTTTAATAAAAGTTTCATCCCATCCTCTTACCCCAACAGGAAAACGTTTTTTTGTTATTTATCCAGAATCTGGCCATCTCTCGTATCCTTCCTAAACATACAGAGAGTATCACACTCCCAAAACACATGTCCAGCTCCCTCTTCTTACTTCACACCTGCAGCATCTACCTACCCCTCCTGGAAGGCTTTGAGCTGTTTTCACCTGGGTATAAAAATACTTATGCAAGCATTTCCATGCAAAAACTATAACTTTCCTTGCTTTTGAAAGATATTTCGGAATCTTTACCATTTGCTCCTACTCTTCCTGACCCATCTTTCCCTCCACTTCCTTTTCCCAGATCTTCCATTTATTTTTAGTAATCTCCTTATTAATTCCCGTTGCCCATTTCTTCGCTACTCATAGCAGTCCCTTAGTTATTTTACCTACTAACCTTCTGTCATCCACTTCTGTTATTCTGAGCTTCTGTGATATTTGATTTGTTTGACCTGTAATTTATTCGATTTATTGTTCATCCCTTGAAATTCCCAAATTGTTTTTTCCTGCAGATCGTATTTCGTCTTTAAGAGCTCCTAGTCTTTATACGTCCTATTTTCTAACAACTCCAACCAACACATAGCTTATTTTGGTTTTGTTTTTTTCTCCTATCTCCAGGTTCCTGCTTCATTTGATTTTTCTTCCCAAGACCCTTCCCCATTGTCAAAACAACCCCCTCCATCTTTTAAATTTGTCCCTGTTCCATATTCTCTGAAATACATTTTGCACTTCTCTCAACCATTGAAGTGGCAGCTCTTCTAATAAATAGTGAATAAAATCTTCATCTTCAAGATTACCCCTTTCTCTCCTGCAGATCTTGTCTTTCCATTCAGGTTTGTATTTACAATAAACTGTTCACAAAACGTTTAAAAAGATTCTTTCCTGAAGATTTTCCTTTAAGTCTGGCACCCCCGTCCCCCCTCCACTCTTCTACTTGTCATTGTTTCCCGGGCAACCCCCGTCCCCCCTCCACTCTTCTACTTGTCATTGTTTCCCAGACACCCCCTGTCCCCCCTCCACTCTTTTACTTGTCATTGTTTCCCGGGCCACCCCCGTCCCCCCTCCACTCGTCATTGTTTCCCGGGCACCTCCCCGTCCCCCCTCCACTCTACTTGTCATTGTTTCCCAGACACCCCCGCCCCCCTCCACCCTACTTGTCATTGTTTCCTGGCACCCCTCCACTCTACTTGTCATTGTTTTCCAGGCACCCCCCTGTCCCCCTCCACTCTTCTACTTGTCATTGTTTCCGGGCACCCCACCTGTCCCCACTCCACTCTTCTACTTGTCATTGTTTCCTGGGCACCTCCCGTCCCCCCTCCACTCTTCTACTTGTCATTGTTTCCTGGGCACCCCTCTGTCCCCCCTCCACTCTTCTACTTGTCATTGTTTCTCAGGCACCCCCGTCCCCCTCCACTCTTCTACTTGTCATTGTTTCCCAGACACCCCCCGTCCCCCCTCCACTCTTCTACTTGTCATTGTTTCTGGGCACCCCCCGTCCCCCTCCACTCTTCTACTTGTCATTATTTCCCAGGGCCCCCCCCTCCCCTTTCCACTCTGCTACTTGGGATTGTTTCCCGGGCACCCCCATCCCCCCTCCACTCTTCTACTTGTCATTGTTTTATGGGCACCCCCCCATCCCCCTCCACTCTTCTACTTGTCATTGTTTCCCAGGCACCCCCCCTCCCCCTCCACTCTTCTACTTGTCATTGTTTCCCAGACACCCCCTGTCCCCCACCACTCTGCTACTTGTCATTGTTTTCCGGGCACCCCCAGTCCCCCCTCCACTCTTCTACTTGTCATTGTTTCCCGGGCACCCCCTGTCCCCCCTCCACTCTTCTACTTGTCATTGTTTCCTGGGCACCCCCCATCCCCCCTCCACTCTTTTACTTGTCATTGTTTCTCAGGCACCTCCCCCGTCCCCCCTCCACTCTTCTACTTGTCATTGTTTTCCGGGCACCCCCCCCCATCCCCCTCCACTCTTCAACTTGTCATTGTTTCCCGTTCTACCTGCACCCGCCTGCCACATCAGGTAAATGCTCTAAACAACTGCTTCACTTTCTTCAGTGTCTTCTGGTAGCTCCCAGTGACCTTTGCTCTGCCTACACAAACTGTGACATTATAAACAGCTTTAAAGTTTGCACTCATTGTTTCAGTTCCAGTTGCAATCACTCCCACTTCAGCAGCTGACCTCTTGCTTTCTCTAATATTCGATTATGTGTACCCTTTGTTGATTGATTTACTGTTGGGCCTAATCATATACCCAGATACATTATCTCTTCCTGGATCCCCACACTGTCTTCCTTCCCTCTCTGTTGGTGCTCTTCTGATCTCACTCTTACTATCTTTGTTTTCTCTTGGTTCACATTATACCCAGAGACCCTACCAGATGCCTAAAGTATCTGCCACACCCTATTCCTGATCCTGATCACAATTAATCATTGTTAACAATACATCATTCCAAAATGAGGTCGGAAAGACTAAAGGTGGTGAAGTCTCTATCATCATTATAGGCAAGCACACCTCCAGAATGGTTTGCCAGCATGATGCACTGGAATTACTCCAGGTACAACTGACAGTTGACAAGACACCCATTCAAGTTATAGCCAGCTATAGACCCCCCCTCCATGCACACCCACTCCTCCTACCTGGACCTATTTGACTCCATCAAGGTACCCCCTAACGCCCTGATCCTTGATGACTTCAACTACCCACCATAGACTGGGTGAACTATTCCTGCACTAATGCACTCACTGAACGATTCCTTGACTTCATCAGTTTTAACACACTAAACCAGCTTGTCTCATCCCCCACGGGGATAACATTCTGGACTTGGTTCTTACCAACATGGGTGACCGCTGCACCACTCCCATAGTATGTTCTTTCCTGGTGAGATCAGATCATCGATCTCTCATTTGAAGTTTCTGTTCCACCCAACCCCTCCCCAACTGTAACCAGACTAAAAAACTTCTCAAAAGTTGACTACAACCTCCTAAGGGAGGGTATCTGTAGCTTCACACCACCACCCCCCTCAAAGGTTGCAGACAACTATGCTTAACAGTAAGCCAGTGCAGTATAGAAACACCTGTACAACTGCATGGACTCAGCCATACCCAGCAGAACTAAAACCTGCTCCTCAAGGAAACACAAACCTGTCTGGTGGACATCCTCTATCAACAGGCTTTACAACAAAAGGAAGAAACTGTTATCTTAGGGTAAAAAGGTCCAAATTCTAAATTGGAAAATCTCCCACCTCAGCCTCAACAAGCAAATTAGATCACTAGTGAAAACCTCCAAAGCCAATTATGAGTTGAAACTAGCCTCCGAAACAAAGGGAAAATGCAAGTCCTTCAGTTACATCAGGAACCTTCATGGCAAAGCCCAGGTTTGTTCCAAATTAGTACTTAATGGTACCCTTTATACTGTTCCTGTTGACTTAGCCAACCTGCAAGCTGATAGGTTCCGTGCAAACTTCACCCCTGTCACCCCAAAGGCCCATTCGACATCCCCAATACTTGTCCCACACCTCACATCTCTGTAGATCAGGTGTTAAAGACCCTATCCAAGGCAAAGAACACAGCTTCCATGGGACCTGATAGTATCCCAGGCTGTATTCTGAACCATCTCCAGCAAGAACTAGCTTCACCATTGAGCACCCTGTTTAACCACGACCTAATTACAGGCATCATTCCAGCAGAGTGGAGAACTGCCGTTGTCATCCCCTTGCACAAAGGTGGTGCCACTACTGATCTGAGAAATCACCCCATTAGCTTGACAAGTCTGATCTGTTAAGCCATGGAGCATATTATTATGAATCTCATAAACAAGGACATAGGCAATCTCCAAGCACTTGACCCTACCCAGTTCGGATTCGTCAGGAGCAGATCTTGCCTATTGAACCTGGTTGACTACTTTGAGACTTTCACCAAGGCCCTGGATGAAGGGAAAGTCAGTACATACAGCTTGCCTTCACTTGGGGCATTTGACACAATCTCCCACTTGGGCATCATCAAAAAACTAACACAACTTGGCGTAAATCCCTATCTCTTCAGGTAGGTGGCCAACTGGCTCACCGATAGGACCCACAAGATCAAAATAGGCACCACCACCTCCAACAGCAGACCTGTCACTAGTGGTATTCCCCAGGGATCTGTCCTGGGACCCCTACTGTTTGGAATCTTCTTCTCAGAGGTCCAGGCAAAGACAAAAGGGCCTGTGGCTGATCCAAGTTTGCAGATGACTGTAAGTTGGGTGTTGTCATTGACTCCCCAAATGATGTTAACATACTGCATGAGGGTCTCACAGCTACAAATAACTGGTGCCAAAGTCATGGTCTTAAGTTAAATGCATAAAAATGTATTATCGTACCATTCAGCAAAAACACGGCCCCTACTGATTACCACATCAATGGCAATCTCCTAAGCACACAACCTGTGGTGAAAGACCTGGGTACTCAGGTTGACAAAAATTTCACATTCAACCATCATGTGGTGGCAGTGGTCAAAAACGCCTTTTACTTGCTTCATCTCATAAGTAAAGGGATTGCATCCAGAAAAAAAGGACGGTATTAGTTCTCTGTACTCCTCCCTTATTAAGCCTATAATTGAGTATAATGCCCCATTTGGTATGTACCTCTCCAAACACCTGCACCAACTGGAAAGGCCACAGAAATACCTCACAAAGAGACTCCATGACCTCCAACATCAGTCCTGTGTGGACAGGCTTAAATCAGTATCAAACGAAAACAGTCCTTGAAGCAAATAAGGAATCAGATGCAAAAGCAGAGAATACAAGAAAAAGAAAAATAATCTGGTTCCACACAGCAGTGATGATCAATATGTCCTTTATTGTAAAGGACATATTGATCTTCACTGCTGAGTGGAACCAGATTATTTTTCTTTTTCTTGTATTAAATCAGTATCACTCTACTCGGTATCATACAGATTGCTCAGAGGTGATCTGTGCCTGGCCTACAAGGCAATATCGGACCCTGCCCTACTAGAGATGCTCCATATCCGTAAGTCTTAACTCCTCGCACATTACCTGCTTGATAGGCCTAAATCTAATATACATCAACAAAACCAGCTGGAGAGAGACAGGTTTGTCTCCCAGAGGCTGCCCCTTCTCTGGAATAGACTTCCCATACATGTCAAACAGAGTACCTTGCTGACCCTTTCAAGTGCAACCTTGATGAGTGGATGGGAAACCACAAATTTGTCCCAGGGGTTCCACCTTTGTTCCTCATTGACAGGGGTGACAGGTGCTGACTGAGAGTTCATTTTTGGGGATAAACTCTTGGCTAGGCTTGTAAGGGCCCCAGGGCCATTAGTCTAGTAACCTCCTATGATCATCTGCATGTAATGTTAACTTTTGTTCTTGCTGCCCCCACTTATAACTTCTAAAGTCTGCTTTCTTTGTAGCCTCCACCAGAGATTCAAGATATATTGAGAATAATAAGGATTGGTTGTTTGTTAAACATGCCACCAGTGTTCTTTTATGCGTTTTTATGTTTGACTGGATGTGGGAATGCTTATTTTTATTGGTTGCACTGTTATTATGAGCTATTCATTGGTAGCTGGTGAATATAAATTGCAGCTAATAGTTTGTTTAGTTAGATCTGAAGAAGGACGGTTTAAGTTGAAGAAGTTTATCTGTTTCTGTCACTGAAAGTAAAGGATTTAACCCTCGACCTGGTGGAAGCATGGAGTATTTGTTTTGTTTATTACTGCCTTTTTTCTGGATATAATTCTTTGGTGGTCCACACTTCTTTTTTATCGTGTGTGTGTGTGTATATATATATATATATATATATATATATATATATATATATATATATATATATATACATGTTCCACTCATACTTAACACTATTAATCATCTGTGTTATCAGCAGCAACCTTCCTGTGCTATCTTTCTGCTATGTCTCTCATATGTTAATTAATAGTGCAAATATGCAGTGAGAGTGGAGCAACAGGTAGCACATTTATCTTTGGTGCAGAAGGCTGTGGGTTATGTACCTACACCAGGTAGATCGATTACGGACACTGCAGTATAGCATAAAGAGGTGCTGTACTCCTGAGTGTTTCATTCTTCAGATAAGATATTAAACCTAGGCCCCCTGCCTGAGTTGGCAGTAGCTCAGGGGTATATAAAAGATCCCATGGCACTTATACAAAAGAGTAGGGGAAGTTCCGCATGCCCTGGCCAAGTTTACCCTACTAGTATAAATACTGCCTTTGGTCTCCGCTGAAAAGAAGCTACTACCCTAATGGGACTAACCCAGTCAACAAAAGGGTAAATAAAAAAATGTAACCCTGACTCTTTAGGAAGATGGTGAGGGGTGCCCTGTGTGTCTGGCTTATGGATGGCCTTGGCTATAAAATAAAATACATCTAGCGTTTAAAGTGTTATCCAAGCCTCATCCTGATACAGGTTCTTTAAAAAGTCTTGTACCTGCGAATATTATAACAGTCCTTTAAACTACTTCAAGTCCTTTGTTGGAAGATTGAGTTTTCAGATCCCAGTTTTACCAGAACTTCCCGTGAGTAGTTCTGGTAAAACTGGGATCAGCATTTTTGTAACTCATTGTTTTTGCCAGAAGGTGTTTTACACCTGTTCTTGGCAGTTATTCTTTACATGTTTTTTTTTTTTTTGTTTGTTTGTTTTCCTAGTGCAGCTTAAAGTTTTTGATAATGGCTTGTTGTACTTATACATAGATGTGCTTTGGTACTCCTCTGCATTTAAAACACATTTTGTTTTTCATAACTGCTCCTCGAGCATTTCCCCCCAAGAGTATCTGGTATGTTTCATGTCTGTATAGGAATCCCCATGACATGGAAATGCATACAGCAAGCTGTACTAATACTATCCTCACATTGTTTCCCCTGTTTTGTCTGTTCTTTATGCTTCTCCGCTCCCCTATTTTGTCTGCTTTTCAGTTCATTGCTTTGCAGATAACCTCATAATGGTCCTTCCCAAACTCTAGGTAGGACTGGGGGTGAGGGGATGGCTCCTTAAACATAACCTAGTAAATCACATGAACAACTGGACTTGAGAGACCAGTCTGTCCCATGGATCTACTGTTGACTTCTGGGCACTTTGTTGTACGTTAATGGCCCTGCCCTTTTCTGTTCTACATGCACACACATGAATATCCACTCATGCCAACCCAGTTCACATCATAGCGACCCAATATGTTCACGTGTGCATGTGTGTGTGTGTGTGTGTGTGTCTGTGTGTGTGTATGCATGCGTGCGTGTGTGTGTGTATGTGTGTGTGGTTAAAGAGAATTTGTTTAAATTCAAAATAAAAAAAAGTTTCAATGTAAAAAAACAAACAAAAAAAAACAGTCTGTACAAGGGTATTGCACTTAATATACCTTCTGATCTTGTGGAAACTCTGGTGGTGTCTCCATATTTGTCAGAGACCACATCTCCTCTAGACTAAGATCCAGAGACCCACAATTTATTTTATTTATTTTACATTTGTTAACCGGGAGGGTCCGACTGGATACATGTCCATTTTCAGCGGAGGCCCAGGGAGAAAAGCTCCAAGTGATACATTTTTAGTTTCAACAGTTGCAGGTAATACAGATAATGCAGAGAGTATAGACAGTACAGATAACACAGATAATACAGTCCTGGTATTGAAGGGAGATACATTTTTAGTCTAAAACAGTTGAAGTTACTATAGATAATGCAGAGAGTACAGGCAATACAGATAAACAGACAATGCAGTCCTGATATTGAAGGGTGGTTACAGACATTTATTTGTAGGAGAGAGTCAGGATGTGCATGTATATCTGTATATAGTGGTAGCTTATGCAGGATTACAGTTGTGAAAGTATGTTAGATAAATTTTCATTGCCAACCATAGACGTTAGAAGTAGAGATACTTCTCTAGTCAGGTAATAGTAGTAATACTGATTTTGTGCACATTACAGGTTAGCAGGATTCTATACTGGGAGGTTAATGTCCCTAGCCTGGGGTGTGACAAAAGCAGAGTCTGTTGTTTTTGAAATGATCTTTGAGAAGTTTCTTAAATTGGGTTGAGGAGTTGTTACTAGTTGTATGGGGAGGAAGGGAATTCCAGATTTTAGAAATATAGTAGCTGTAGATGGATTTTCCTGCCTCATTGTTAAATCTGGTTGTCGTAAGTAGGTTTTGGGAGATAGATCTTAAAGTTCTGGTGGTGGTGTAATTTTGAAGTAGGTGTTGTAGTGCTGGGGTGTTTTCTGTGTTGTTTAGTATTTTGTGTGCAAGAGATAGTTGATTGAATTGAAGTAATAGTGGGAGTTCTAGCCAATTTAGTTTTTTGAGGGATTCACAGTGATGGGTTCGAAAGGGGGGAGTCTGTGGCAAATCTGGCTATCTTGTTATAACAGCAATCTAGTTTGTTTAGGTCTGTTTTGCGGAGGTAAGTAAGGACAGGGGAGGCCTAGAGTAAGGTGGATAGAAGATGGGTTCTGGCGATTGTTATTTTAGAGTGGTTGGAGAGAAATTATTTATTACGATAGAGGAGGCCCAGTTTTTTATGCATTATTTTAATGGTAAGTGAAATGTGTAGGTCGAGTCTAAGGTGATTGTCAATTTCCATACCTAGCAGTTTGGTGTGATTGGTGGGGGAGATGGTGGTGTTATTGTTAGAGGTGATTGAGAAACTATCTGAAGAGGGTGTGGCTTTGTGGGAGCTAAAGATGAGTAATTTTGTTTTGGAAGGATTAAGAATGAGGTTTTTATTAATGAACCATGATTCAGCTAGAGGAAAACATTCTTGTGTTTGGGAGAGGAGCTGGTCAATTGTTTTGGCTGCGCAAATTATGGTGGTGTCATCAGCATATTGTACTATTGAGGCATTGGGGATGCTGGTAGGGAGTTGATTGGTGAATAGTGTGAAGGGCAGTGGTCCCAGGATGGAGCCTTCGGGAACCCCTAGATGGACAGGTAGTTGTGGAGATAGTTGGTTTTTCCATAGTACAGTTTGCTGCCTACAGTCTAGGTAGCTCTTGAACAAGGAGATTGCAGAGTTACTAAGGTTGAGGGCGGATAGTGATTGGAGGAGCTTCGCATGGTTGACCATGTCCAAAGCGTTGGATAAGTCTAGGAAGGTGGCTGATGCTAGTAGTCCGTTGTTGCCGAAATTGTTAATGGTACTGGTGAATGCAGTAAGTGCAGTGGTGGTGCTGTGAAAGGATCTGAAGCCATGCTGCTGTGAGCATAGCAGTTTGTTTTCTAGGAGGTAATTCATCAGTTGTTTGTGGATTACTCTCTCTAGTATCTTTGATAAGGGGGGTAGTATGGCTATGGGGCGGTAGTTGTTGAGCTCAAGAGAGCTCCAGCCTTTGTGCAGTGGAATAGTATGAGATATTTACCACAGCAGGGGTACTCTACTCTCAGAGATGGATCTGTTAATTAGGATGGAGACAGGGTAGGCTATTGCTTCAGCAGCTAGTTGCAGGTATTTTGTGGGTAGTTTGTTAGCGGCAGGGTTGGTAGGTTTGAGTTTTAGAAGAAGTTTTTGTATGGTCTTGCTGGGTACAGGGTTTATTTTGAAGCTGTGGGCACTGGTTGAAGCTATTGGTGGAGAGTGTAAGGGTGTTGATATGGAGTAGTTAGGGCTGGGTTGATTGTCAGAAAGTGCTTGGGTAGATTCTGTGAAGAATTTGTTGAACTGTGTGGGGATGTTTTCTTGGTTAGCAGATGTACTGGGTGTGGGGGTAGCTGTTTTGCCTGGTTGTAACACGGAGTTGATAACAGCCCAGAACTTTTTAGGGTTATTAATATATTTATGCTGTATATTTTGGTAATAGTCGGTTTTGTCCTTTCTGATAAGTTTTTTGGCTTTGTTGCGTAATTCAAGGAATTTTTGGTGGTCCTGTTGAGATTTAGTTTTTTGGTAGCTAGACCAAGCTTTGTTTCTATTTTGAGGAATGTTTTGGTTTCCTGAGTTAGCCATGGAGCATGTTTTTTTTTAATTCTGGTTGTTCTAGGGGGGGCATATTGGTTAAGTATATTTGTAAAGGTTGTGTTAAAGTAAAGTACTGCTTCAGCTAGGTCTAAATATTTTAGTGGGGTCCAGCTACAGCTTTTTAGGTCGTTATTAAAGTTTGATTGGATGAACAGTTTTTTGTTTCTGATTTCTCTCACAGTAACTTCGGTTGGCTGGGGTTTTTACATCTCAGTAAAAAAGTAGCTTAGTGATCACTGAGGGTATCTGGTAGACATCCTGCTAAGGGTATTAGGCATGGATGTGATACTAGTATCCAGTCAAGTATGGATTGGTGTTTGGTCTTTTTATCGGTTCTAGTGGGGGAAGATATGAGTTGGGTAAGTCCGTGGAGGTTGATGTGGGAGAGTGGAGTTTGTTTAGGTCCCCAAGTAGGATGGTTTCTTGGGGGAGGGTGTTAGTTATCCACTCGAGTAGTATTTCAGCAGTGGGAATATTGTTCCCTGGAGGGATACAACAACATATTATATTAACATGTTTGTCTTTGTTTAGCTTTAGTTTAGTGAGGGTGAGTTCGGAGTTACATAGGTCTGGGGTTGGGATATTGAGTTTTTCTAAGCTGAGGTAGTTTTTGTAGAGTATGGCTACACCCCCACCCCTCTTTCCCATTCTGTCAGTACGGATTATATTGTAGCCGGGTGCAGTAACTGTATTATCTTGGTTATCAGGTTTTAGCCAGGATTCAGTTAGTATGACTATGTTGGCTAGTAGAGGCAGAGTAATGCATGGAGATCATGGACTTTGTTTAGGATACTTCTGATATTCAAGTCTTTGGTTCTGTGTAGTAGGGATTTCTTCAGGTCAGGGATTGGAGTGAGTGGGCAGGTTGAGCCTGTGTTGGGATGGATATCACCACAGGTCATGAGTTTAACTTTTAGGTGTGCTTGGAGTTTAATTAGCTTGTTGAGTGTTTTTAGATATTTTGAGGCCACCATATCATATGATTTATTATTATTATTTGTTTATTTATTTTATTTATTTTCATTTGTTTACCAGGAATGTCCGACTGGGCCTAAAATAGCCTGTTTTCAATGCAGGCCCGGGGAGAAAAGCTCCACACAGTACAATGTTGTAACAGAACAATAGTCATATAAGATACAGAATATGTACAGTACAATGTTCATAGAGGATACATATTTAAAAAACACACATGAGGTACATATTATAGACGTAAAAACAAAGGATTAAAAATACAAAATTAGTTTAGCTTAGTTTAGGGACTTATAATAATTACTGCTTTAATGGCCTTTAGATAAGCCAGATTTGGTAAAATGAGAGTGCCTCTATAAAGATTTGTTATACGTTGTGAAAAGATCAGAAAGGACACAGATGGAGACAGCATGCTTTTGCATAAAACAAATCACCATATTCAGATTAAAACAGAAAATATTGTTTCTGTGAAATAAGCTGTCAGAGAGGTAGGGAAACACAAGGAAACCAAAATGAGTGAGGCACAACTGCAGAACTTTATCAGCTAATGCTGTATGGAAAAATAAATCAAAACATCAGTAAAACTGCAAAAAGCAACAAAATTAAATGGCCAGACTGAGGAACAGAAAGCTAGGTTAAAAACTACAAAATAATTTTAGTTGTAATGCGTGAAGAAAAGCATGAGAAGAGGTACTAATGCTTAAATAAAAGCAGGCTAATCAGGCAGTGGGTGACAGAGAAAAGGCAGGAATATTGAGCAGATATATCTTCCCTCTAATAGAAAAAAAGAAGAAATGCAACCTAAAGCAAACCGCACAAAATGTCTTATGGCAGGGGAGGCAGTGCTGAGTCTGTTTACAGCTTAACAGCTTGAAGTAGTTAGGACAGTCGTATCTGATGGTATTCACCCCAGAAGATTGAAATCGATTATCTATTTAAAAAAAAAATCATGAGAATCTAGAGTTTGACGTCTGGAAGTTTAGTACTGGAAATTAAGACTAACAGTGGCTAAAAACCTTAATCCTGTAGTCCTAGGTTTGAACCACGATCCCTCAATCTTCCTTTGTCCACTGAAGCACTTTGAAAATGTTATATAACAAGACAGTTCTTTCAGGTTAACAAATTAAATAAAGTAAAAATAAATCTCATGTCAATATAATGACCAGATAAGATGCAGAAAACGTGCAAAACACTCAGCTTGGCGTCTGCAGTAAGAGAAATGATGGCATCCATTCTTAGGGAAAATGTTGAATTTCTGGAATGAGTAGATAGCAGGAATCTAGGTAGCATGGGTTCATAGCAAGATGTTAATAGTAGACAAATCTGAAGACGTTCTTTGACTGGATGGCCACACTGTCAAACTATAACGGAGTTATTGGCTCTATATTAGTTTGCCCAAAGTGTATATCAGCAAACACCTAATCATCGACCATCGCTTCCACGATTTGCTGAATTGACTAAGGGTAAAGAAGTCGTTGGCCACCTACACAACTTTGCCATTTTCTTCCACTGTAGTGCAATCTCTGAGTTGGTGTATATAGTTGGGGGAGTGTGGGGGGCACATCCCCCCACTTGGGTGGGTTCGATTTAGTGAGATGTTCTTCCCTTGTGCTGCGGGGCAAACATTTCCTATGAGACAGGACAAGCGATGTTGTGTCAGAACCTAGATTCCAGAGATTGATATTTGGAGCCATAAGGTGTAGACAGATTTCACGCCCTTGGTAAATTCAGCAAATCTCAGAAGTGATTTTCGGTGAATAGGGGTCGATGATTAGGTGTTCACTGAAATACACTTTTGGCAAACTAATATAGACCTGAGCTATTGACGTTGTCTAACCTCAGTTTTAGAAAAGAATTTGGTATGGTGCCATACACGATTAATAGAGGCATAAATATACTGGAGAAAACGGGCAAAGATAACTAAAAAGGAGAGGTAACGGAGTGCAGTGAAGCCAAGGTGAAGTCCACCTTCCCTACTAGGGACTGATATCAGAGTATATGCAAAGAGAAATGGATGGGGGGTGCTAAATGAAAGACCAGCTGTGGTGGCATTTTTATTTATTATTTCCAGTTTGCTTACTGGGGAAGTCCACTGGGTCAGAGTGACCCGTTTTCAGTGAAGGCCCGGGGAGAAGAGATCCACAGCTAAGGTACAAAAATACACGGATGTCAGTCTTACATAATATGGAAACAGTTACAAATAAGTACCTTGAAAATATACATAATAAGCAGAAAAACAGTGAGTGTGGACTTACTGTTTATACATTTTCTATAGTGCGCACTCAGATATTAGGTGAGAAGATGTTTTATATACATAGGATACACTGTACATACACGATTTCAGGGAAGAAGTTACTAATGGAAAGATACATACAATAGTTACAATGTAGTAATGGAAAGCTACATGCAATAGTTACAATGTAGTAATGGAAAGCTACATGCAATAGTTACAATGTAGTAATGGAAAGCTACATGCAATAGTTACAATGTAGTAATGGAAAGCTACATGCAATAGTTACAATGTAGTAAATGGAAAGCTACATGCAATAGTTACAATGTAGTAAATGGAAAGCTACATGCAATAGTTACAATGTTACACCACAAGAAATAAGCAGCTGATAGAGAAAGGAGAGCTTGGAAAATGCTCGTGGGAGCATAGCAGAAGGAGAGTTATTGAGTTATCGGTAGCTATTGTTATTGTATTGATAGTTATTGATAGCTAATGGAGACAGGAGAGCTTAGAAAATGCTCATGGGAGCATAGCTGAAGGAGAGTTACTGAGGTTATCGATAGCTATTGTTATTATATTGATAGTTATTGATAGCTAATAGAGAAGAGAGATCTTAGAAAATGCTCGTGGGAGCATAGCTGAAGGAGAGTTATTGAGTTATTGATAGCTATTGTTATTGTATTGATAGTTATTGATAGCTAATGGAGAAGGGAGAGCTTAGAAAATGCTCGTGGGAGCATAGCTGAAGGAGAGTTACTGAGGTTATTGATAGCTATTGTTATTGTATTGATAGTTATTGATAGCTAATGGAGACAGGAGAGCTTAGAAAATGCTTGTGGGAGCACAGCTGAAGGAGAGTTACTGAGGTTATTGATAGCTATTGTTATTGTATTGATAGTTATTGATAGCTAATGGAGAAGGGAGAGCAAAGAAAATGCTTGTGGGAGCATAGCTGAAGAAGAGTTATTGAGGTTATCGATAGCTATTGTTATTGTATTGATAGTTATTGATAGCTAATGGAGAAGGGAGAGCTTAGAAAATGCTTGTGGGAGCATAGCTGAAGGAGAGTTATTGAGGTTATCGATAGCTATTGTTATTGTATTGATAGTTATTGATAGCTAATGGAGAGCTTAGAAAATGCTCATGGGAGCATAGCAGAAGGAGAGTTATTGAGGTCTTACGAACCTGAGGGGGAAACCCCCCAGGAGCATAGCTGAAGGAGAGTTGTTGAGGGCTTAGGAACCAGGGTGGGAAAAGCCCCCAGGCGAATGAACTAAGGAAGATTAGGTTGGATAGTGGCAATTGCATTTCCATTTTGTGGCCAGGTGCTTGGTAAGCTCAGTTTTGAAGTTTTCTAAGTTTGGGATGTTTCTTAGAGAGGGAGGAAGGGAATTCCATTTTTTGCCTAGAGAGACAGTGAGGAGAAGTTGGCCTGCTGTACTTTTGGGTTTGGGGATAGCAGTTATGTTTTGATGCTCATATCTGAGAGTTCTATTGGGGGTGTAATGGGGGAGGATATTAGTTAGCATCTTGAGCAGAAACTGTTGTTAAAAAAGGATAATTAGTATAAAATATTGCATGAAAATTGTAAAAATCAGTGGAGAGTAGGGAACATTGCGAAGAGAGGATGAAAAAGCATTATACAAATGAACAACTGGAGGACATAATGGCTCCCAGGTGTGCCACAAAGTGCAGGAAGTTTAGGATTTTTGCTTGGAGCCTTTTTCTGGGGTATTTTCATACACCGAGCAAACTTTAGAGAATGTTTCCACAGCTGGGTAGTGAATGCTGCAGGTGATTCCACAGATGGGTAGTGAATTCTGGAGGTGTTTGGGTAGTGAATGCTGGAGGTGTTTCCACAGATGGGTAGTGAATGCTGGAGGTGTTTCCACAGATGGGTAGTGAATGCTGGAGGTGTTTGGGTAGTGAATGCTGGAGGTGTTTCTACAGATGGGTAGTGAATGCTGCAGGTGTGATAGGCAATAGAGAGGAAACTGAGAACATGTTTTTTGGGAGTGTAACACGGCATATTTTAAAATTCTCTTCAGAGTATTCTGTCATAAATGTTAGGGGAACACTTGACTGTAACTAAGGAAATCATTACTTTGAGCTGAGACACTGGATCTGAATTGCCTGGAGATAGTAAGGCCTTATTATTGGCTGCCAGAAAAGCAATTACTAGAAGACTTGACATCAAACCTTAAAACAACTGCAGTTAAAGTACTGAATATTGTAAAACAGATAAAAAAAGAGGCAGGATCTTTAGAAAAGGGAAGGAGCATGTTTCATAGAAATAAATGGAATTTGCAGAAACGATCCATGCAAAATAATGTTGAGAAGGAGTGAAGCAGAAACTGTGCAATTTATGAAATATTAGAGTGAATGTCAGTTGTTACAAAGAAAGAAAATATTTATGTAATATACAATGCATGTAAATGAAAAATGTTAATATGTTTTTTCTTTTCTGCTAATATATGTGTATCTATGTTAATGCTAATTTAATAAAGGTGAAAACATTGATTAGACAGTCTTGGAGTTGGTTCCAAGTCAATAGTCTGTGTAAAATGTTGACTGTCGAAGAGACATGGGTGCCAGAACCATAGAGCGAGGGGCAGGCACCCCACACACACTTTTGCAGCACTTCTCGAATAACTCATAACATGCGCAATTGCGTCAGCATGCCGCACGCCATTTGAATACAGCAGGAGGAGAGGATTTACCGGTCAGCAGGCGGATTTCTTTATGGCAGAAGGATTTATTAACTGCAGAGCCAAGCCGAGCGCCGTTTGAATACAGCAGGAGGATTTATTAACTGCAGAGCTGAGCCACCATTTGACTACAGCAGGAGGATTTATTAACTGCCGTTTGAATACAGCAGGAGGATTTATTAACTGCAAAGCCAAGCCGCAGATTCAGATTCCTTTAACTGCAGACATTCGGGTGGGCAGGTGAATTTCTTTATGGCAGAGCCGTTCGGGCTGAAGGTATGTGTGTGTGTGTGTGTGTGTGTGTGTGTGTGTGTGTGTGTGTGTGTGTGTGTGTGTGTGTGTGTGTGTGAGAAAATGCCCCCAGCAGGATACATCTGGTAGCTAGAGGTACACAGGCTCAAACCCTACACCTTGGGTGCAGATAAAAAGAGCCTAAAGTCCCTAGCCACCATCACTTGTGAATTTATGCTTCACATTTTTGTTTTGTTCTGTTCCTCATTAAATCTCTGGTTTTCAGGCACAGTAAAACAAAATCTTTTATGCTAGCAATTTTCTAGGTTTATAAGATCAGTATTTGAAATGTGTCCCTATTTTGGGGCTGTATTCCCCCATTATTGGCTTTGTTCTGTGTTTTTGTGCTAGGAGGTTGAGAGCTATGGTGATGAGTGAGAACTAAATTCACTAAATGATAGCCATTTAAGTTTGTCTTCCTGTCTTTCAGGAAACTGCTGATTTAGCTTAGTGGTATGTTGCTCTGACTGTAGTACACAGTGTTCTGGGTTCAAGACTTGGCAGTGAAATGTACAGTGGTAATATAACATTTTATGCAAGCAACTTTCCAAAATTATACAAGCAATGTTTAAAATGTGTCCCTGGTGTTTGGCCTTTTGCCCCCCCCCCCATTGAAAATAAGTTCAAGAAGCTGTGCAACATGCCTATGGCTTACACTACTGTGATTCTGTATTTATATATTGTGTGTGGAAGTAGACTGTTATCATGCAAATGTTCTGAATAGGGCAGTTTTGTCATTATTGGTGCATACATTTTGCTTCATTGCCTACTGGAAAAATGTTCAAACAATAAATTTAAAATGCGCTCTAACTTAATTCTAACAAGTGTGCTGTATTATATAAGGAATATAATTTAATAAAGTCAGGAAGGTGTATCAAAGAACGCATGTATGTTTCTTGTTTTGTGCGCAAAGGGCCTCTGATTTGAAAACAGCCCAAAGGTAATCTTTATCCACCACTGGCCTGATGCATTTTCTGTGGATGTGGTGTGGGTTTTAATGCTGTTTCAATGAATGTGAGTTTCAAGGGCAGAGAAGTTTTAATGCCAAGTCTATTTTCATTGTGAGACAGTGTTGCTTTGTTTAGCAGATATGTTAGTGTTAGTGCATTGTGCTATAAAATGTAGAAAAATAAAATCCAGAAATGCAACTTGGATTTAAGGATGGGCAATAGAAAATGTACTCCAGGATTGCCCCTCATGCCACTAATGGATAGAGGCAGTTCCTAAATGCTGCATCAACAGGTCCCCTCAAATTACCTATGGGATGATCACAGTTATTCTCACTAGGGCTAATATACAATTATCAGCCATGGGATAGGTAAGACCAATCACAAAATGTTAATTCAAGAATCAAGCACCAAAAGGGAATTGGCTAAGCTTAAAGTCCTCCAAGTGAATCTATGTTGTGGTAGTAAGTAGTTATAAAAATTGCCCTTTTTAGATCACTAAGTGCCCCTCTCACTCTCCCCTCCCCCCCAGTCTTCAACAGCTTCCGGCACCTTTGAGAAGAGAACACAGTAAGTATTAATTAATGGTGTCTGCTTGGAAGGTGTGGATTAATTATCTGTTGGGTTATTAAGGAACTAATACGTCCATCGTCCAGTTTGTTTCCTTAAGGCAGGATGGAAACACACTTTGATTTGTGTTGGTCTTACCACTGGGTTCTATGTCAGAATCTAATTTGTGATGCTCCAACCACCAAAATAATGTATTCTTGGATTTTTAAGATGGCAAACACAGAGATTTTGTTTGTTTCGTTTGTAATTAATTGTTGATGATGTGTATATGAATATGTATATGCATATGTATCATCATCATCTTTCGGCTTTTCCTGTTAGGGGTCACCACAGCGGATCATCTCTTTCCATTTCTTCCTATCCTCTTCATCTTGCTCTGTCACACCAACCGCCTGCATGTCCTCTCTCACCACGTCCATAAACCTTATCTTAGGCCTTCCTCTTTTCCTGTTACCTGGTAGCTTCATCCTTAACATCTTTTCCCCAATATACCCATCATCCCTCCTCAGCACATGTCCAAACCAATGCAATCTCGTCTCTCTTGCTTTGTCTCCAAACTGTCCAACATGAGCTGACCCTCTAATATACTGATTCCTAATCCTATCCATCCTAGTCACACCGAGTGCAAATCTTAACATCTTTAACTCTGCCACATCCAGCTCTGACTCCTGCCTTTTTGTCAGTGCCACTGTCTCCAACCCATATAACATAGCTGGTCTCACTACCCTCTTGCAGACCTTCCCTTTCACTCTTACTGGTACCCGTCTGTCACAAATCACTCCTGACACTCTTCTCCACCCATTCCACCCTGCCTGTACTCTCTTCTTCACCTGTCTTCCACATTCACCATTACTCTGAACTGTTGATCCCAAGTACTTAAACTCGTCCACCTTTACCAACTCTACTCCCTGCATCCCCACCATTCCTCTACCCTCCCTCTCATTTACACACATATATTCTGTCTTAGCCCTGCTGACCTTCATTCCTCTGCTCTCTAGAGCATATCTCCACCTCTCCAGAGTCTCCTCAACCTGATTCCTACTCTCACTACAGATCACAATGTCATCTGCAAACATCATAGTCCACGGGGCCTCCTGTCTGATCTCATTTGTCAACCTGTCCATCACCACTGCAAATAAGAAAGGACTCAGAGATGATCCTTGATGTAATCCCATCTCCACCTTAAATGGATCTGTCACTCCCACTGCAATCCTCACCACTGTCACACTACCCTCGTACATATCCTGTACCACTCTTACATACTTCTCTGCCACTCCCGACTTCCTCATACAATACCACAAATCTTCTCTAGGCACCCTGTGATATGCTTTCTCTAAGTCTACAAAGACACAATGCAACTCCTTCTGACCTACTCTGTATTTCTCCAGTAACACTCTCAGAGAAAACACTGTATCTGTAGTGCTCTTTCCTGGCATGACACCATACTGCTGATCACTAATCATCACCTCCCTTCTTAACCTAGCTTCTACTACTCTTCCCCATAACTTCAAGCTGTGACTGATCAATTGTATCCCTCTATAGTTACTGCAGCTCTGGGCATCACCCTTATTCTTAAAGATAGGTACCAAAACACTTTTTCTCCACTCCTCAGTCATCCTCTGACTTTCCAAAATTTCATTAAACAATCTAGTTAAAAATTCCACTGCCATTTCTCCTAAGCACCTCCATGCTTCCATTGGTATGTCATATGGGCCAACAGCCTTTCCATTCTTCATCCTCTTCATAGCTGTCCTTACTTCCTCCTTGCTAATCTGTTTCACTTCCTGATTCACTATCCCCACATCATCCAACCTTCTCTCTCTCTCATTCTCTTCATTCATCAGCCTCTCAAAATACTCTTTCCATCTACTCAACACACTCTCCTTTCTTGTGAGTACCTTTCCCTCACTACCCTTTATCACCCTTACTTGCTGCACATCTTTCCCAGCTCTGTCCCTCTGTCTAGCCAATCGGTACAGGTCCTTTTCTCCCTCTTTAGTGTCCAATTTCTCATACAACTGTCCATATGCCTTATCCTTAGCTTTCGCCACCTCTCTCTTTGCCATGCGCCTCATCTCCTTATACTCATGTCTACTTTTTTCATCTCTTTGACAATCCCACTTCTTCTTTGCCAGCCTCTTCCTCTGTATACTCTCCTGTACTTCCACCACCAGGTCTCCTTGTCCTCCTTCCTCTGTCCAGATGTCACACCAAGCACCTTTCTAGCAGTCTCCCTTACTAGTTCTGCTGTAGTTACCCAGCTATTCGGTAACTCTCCACTGCCTCACAGTGCCTGTCTTAACTCTTCCCTAAACTCCACTTCACAATCACCCTTTTTTAACTTCCACCATTTAATCTTTGGCACTGCTTTCACACTCCTCCTCCTCTTCTTGATCACCAACATCATCCTACAGACCACCATTCTATGCTGCTTAACTACACTTTCCCATGCCACCACTTATGTGTCCCAATAAATAAATACTACATGAGCTAATCTTTTAATTAATCTTTTAATTAATGCTAGACTTTATAAGCACAACAAGAATTTACAGTGTTTTTTTTTTTTTGCTAGTCACCATGAAAAGCAGACGCCAGCAGCTCCTATCCTTTATCTTTGGTTACCCACTATCCTCATAACTGTTTCTGTGTATATTCTCCTGTTCTGCACTTTACCCTTCCCTGAATTCATTTCTAGCCTCACTCATAATTGCCTTTCCTAGTGCAGCTGCCCTATTTTACTGTCTTCAGACTCTTACATATTAATGTTTTTTTTATGTTTTGCCCTGCTTTTAGCTGCTAGTAATACCTCTCTCTTCCCCCTGCAAAGCCCCTCTCTATTGTAGCTTATTTTAACCATACAGCACTGGGTTTCCTTCAAGTAAATCTACTTGTATAGCTTGAGGCCAGTGTCCTTTTGTAAGCTTACTTCTGCTCGTATTTTATTTCTTTTTATTTTATTTCTGGTGACTGTACCTTTAGAAACTTTATATCCTTGTCTCTCAAGTTAGTTTTTCACTATCTTTTCTGATTGTTTCTATGACTTTATCTTGACCAGGGTGCTAGCCCCGCTCCGTTCGCCCTCGCTACGCTCGGGCTCACTTCGCTCCCCTACCCTACCCTCATTCCCACCCACCCCCATTACAGTTACCTTTATACCTAACTATCCATCCCCTTCCTGTCCCACTGGCCGCTACAATTCCACTTCCTGCCTATTGCCACAACCACCTTACTATTCTGTCAATCTTGTCAACACCACTTCATCTATACCACTGTCTCTCTACCTACTCTATCTGACCATATTTTATTCCAACATGTATTATTTTCTAATATCTTCTACACTACTTATTCTCTCTGTCTCCACCTCTTACCACTCCAATCTCTCTGACCCACTCCTATGTTCACCAACTTCTCACTCATACAACATATATCCAACTACTTCATCTTTTACTATCTCCCCTAATCTTTTTACTACCTCTATATCAAGTCTGTATAAACTATCCATAATACAGGTTTTTAAACCTTCCCACAAAGCTAAGTCAAAACTTTACAAACTCCATCTAGCATCTACTACACACACACACACTCTCCTCACTAAAAACCTACTTTGTTCTGGAGATATCCATCCCGACCCTGGCCCCTCTTCTTTCCCCAAAACTACCTCTACACTGCCCCCATCTTACTCATTTAACAGTCATCAACCTCAGTCACAATAATCATCTCCATCCAAATACTTAACTATTTACTCATTGAATATTCAGAGTCTAACAAATAAAGTCACTGAGCTGCACTCATGGATAGCTCTCAATACCCCTCACATCCTCTCCCTATCTGAAACCTGGCTCAAGCCACACATCTCAAATAGTGAAATACTCCCACCAGGTTATAAAGTCTTCTGATCTGATAGACCTGTAAAAAAAGGTGGTGGCGTGGCCATCCTCTACTCAAACATTCTTAACCTCTCACCATACCCTTCCCCAATTCCTGACTTCCTCCCAGCTGAAATCATCATCCTTAACTGCCATCTGAATCCCCACAAAAAACTTGCAATTGCCTCTATCTACCTTCCTCCTGGTAACAATCTGCCCATTCTTGAAAACATCCTATCCTGGTTCTCCCACAACATACCATATGAGACACTTTTCCTTGGTGATGTCAACATTGATTGGTCCAAACTCACAACTGACTCCCCTCAACTCACTATCCACCTACACGGCTTCCACCAACTTATAACATCTCCCACTCCCTTCCATAAAAATTCCTCTTCCAGCTCCATCATAGACTGGATCCTTACTAATTCCCCGCACCAATACCACAATCCTACCACCTTACCTGACCCCCTCAGTGATCATCTCCCTACCACCATCTTAAGACACTACTCCCATATTCCTAAACCCCACCTTATTAAAGACTGTCGAAAACTATCGACTTTCAATTCATCCCGATTTAACTCCATTCTCCACAACATAGATTGGTCCAATCTAAAACACCTCCCCCTAAACTATGCTGTAAGCACTTTCAATAGCATCTTCATAAATACTCTAAACTCCTTAGCTCCCTCTAGGAAGATCAGAGTAAAATCAAACCATGCTCCCTGGCTCTCCAAAGAGACCAGGTCCCTTATGAAACAGAGAGATCATGCTTGGAAAACCTGGACTAAAACTAAACAACCAGCTTTTCTTCAAAAATACAGGCAACTGAGGAACCTTGCAAGAAAACATACAACTAATGACAAAAAGTTATACTATAGCTCAGCTTAACAACAAATCCAATCCTCAAAAATTTTGGTCAACTCTCAACAACATCCTCTATCCTGGAAAGCCCTCTAATCCCTCCCCATACCCTAACTCTTCCTCTCAGGAAACAGCTACCCTCCTGAATAAACACTTTATCTCTTCCATCCAAAATCTGGTAACCTCTAAGCCAAACTCTACTTCGACACCCACCTCTCCAAGTCCCACTAACACAACTTTGTTTTCTTTTGAGCCAGTTCCCATTACTTACATCAAATCTCTACTTCTCAAGCTAAAACCTTGCTCTCCTTCCACTGACAATCTATCTCCTACATTCCTCAAACTTGCTGCTGACTCAATTGCCTATCCTGTATCTATACTAATTAATTTATATATTCTGGAATCAACTGTCCCCACCCTTTGGAAATCTTTCTTCTCTATCCCTATTCATAAAGGTGGAAACTCCACTGACCTCTCAAACTACCGACCCATTGCCATTCTGTCCCCCCTCTCCAAGATATTAGAAAAATGTATTCACTCACAGCTTCTCAATCACCTCCTCACACACCACTTACTTACCCCTACCCAACATGGATTTCGTCCTCACCACAGCACCACCACTGCCCTCCTTTCCTTCACTCATATCATTGCAGAGGCCCTAGACAACAATAAACTAATTTTCTGTCTCTTCCTAGATCTCTCCAAAGCCTTCGATACTGTCTCCCATCCTCTTATTACTATCCAAACTCACAAATCTCCACCTATCCCCCTCCGCACTTGCCTGGTTTAATAATTACCTATCTGGCAGGGAACACTCTGTCAAATGGCTCTCATCCTTTTCACCTTTCCTTCTCATCTCCACTGGTGTTCCCCAAGGCTCCATCTTGGGACCCCTTTTGTTTAACATCTTCATCAATGATCTTTACACCTCATGCAAAGAATCCTCCCTTATTCAGTATGCCGACGACTCCACACTTATATCCATCTCAAATAACATTTCTGAACTACACTCCCTGACCCAACAGGCCCTACTATCCACTGAACAATCCAAACTCCTACTTTTCCTTCCCCGTTCTCTTTCTCATCACAAAACCTCCTTTTTTTATTACATCTTCTAACAATACAAATATCCAACCTGACACCCACACAAAACTCTTAGGGGTCATTATCGTTGACAAACTCAAGTTCAACTTACACATACTCCAATGTATAAAAAAACAAACCAGAAACTAGGTCTGCTATATCGGAACAAAAAATTCCTAACCCCTGAATCTAGACTTACCCTGGGCCAGGCACTCCTCCTCCCCTCCCTCTTATACGCCGCCCCAGATCTTACCAATATCCAGGCCTCCACTCTAAACAAACTGCAACAGACTTACCATAAAATAGCCAGATTCATTATTAACTCCCCATACAACTCACACCACTGCATTTCTTTAAACACTCTTCAATGGCTTGAACTTCCCCAGTGTCTATCTTATCACTTTCATATGCTACACTCTATTCTTTATAAACCCTCCTTCTGTCCATCTCTATCTTCCTTAGTCTCCATCTACATCCCATCCTGGACCCTCCGTACTTCTAACCAACTATTACTTGATGTCTACCACCCAAAAAGGTCGGTAGGCAAACTACTCTACAAACACTCCTTTGCCCATGCTTGGAACAAACTTCCCCTTAACTTACGTTCGATCTCCCACACCTCACACTTTAAAATGAACTAAAAGCTTATTTTCTCAATTCCAGAACCTGCCCTTGCCATGACCCTACCTAGTCTTCATTCACTTTATGTACCCTCAAAAGGACCATACTTAGTACCTCATTACACCTTTCTCTGCAATGTCTACTATGCATTTGCACAATTTTCTACAAACAAAAAATGTTAATTGTTAACCTGTTGAACTATATTAATGTAAAATTGTTACTTAGCTTCTTTTTAATGCAACTTTAACTTTATGCATGTATCCCAACATATATGAATCGTTTTGCTATAACTGCTATTATATCAATATTGTTTAAAATTGTACTTGTTTTAAAATGTATTACTGGAGGTTTTCTCCTCGGGTCTCCACTGAAAATGGGCCACAGGCCCAGTTGGACAAACCCGGTTAACAAATGTCAGTAAATAAATAAATAAATAATAAAACTTGTTATGTTTTTAAAACAGGATCTGCAAGTCTGAAAAGCAGTTTAATAAAAAGCAGCTCACAGTGGAAAGAACAACTGTCAGCCAAAGCAAGGTAACTAGAAAAAACATTATTTTATCAGAGTTAACCTGGGAAGCACATAGCCTAAACCACAGTAAACAGTTTTTTAGTATTTTGTTTTAATTTTGCTTGTTTATCACTGTGTTCTTTAGGGGTTGGCCCCCATTATCAGTTACTCTACAGGTAGCACACTTTACTATGATGGTTGGAGATCATAAGATAACATTATTCAACTCCAGTTGCTTGAATTTATTTTCAAATAGTAACACAGCAGTGCAGAGTTAGGAAGTGTTGCAGTCCTGCGTGCGCCATCCTTCAGATGACACAGTAAACTGAGGTCTCATTTGCCTAAGTTAGTGATGGCTCAGGTGTATGTAAAAGATCTCATGACACCTGTCAGTAAGAGAAGGGGGACATTATTTTATTCACATATATCCATTTGATATAAAATGGCAAAATACATTTTTACAACTGTTTATCTTTGCACATGAAGGTATAATAAAGAAAATTTTCAACCACTCCGCCTTTCTTGACATATTTTAATACATCAGGTAGAAATTTTCTTTTGTTATCTAAGACTTCTTCACACCAGCATTTCCACAGAAACTTTATACATGAAAACAGCATTTTATGAAGTGTCATATTTTTACTTCAACATTAGACACATAAAAAAGCTTTATTCATACCAATAACATCAGTATATGGACCTATCAACCACCTCAAAAGCATGCTGAGATGTTTCTTCTTCACAAAATGTGCATAATCTTTCCTGTTTATGTTTTTGTGGCATAAGCAGATAATTTATTAATACATAGCCTTTATAAACATGTTGATGATGCAGATCTTTTATATATTTCTTTACTGTCCTCACCACTTGGTAATCTAAATTTGTCCAAGACTCAGCGTAATAATATACCAACAATTATACCAATATGTCTATCTTGCCTTGCATTCTCAATATTTAATTTCCACAGAAACAGCCTTTTAATAATCATATAATTCCATGTTTTCTAAAGACTTATGTTTTTTTTTGTTGTTTAACCCTTTCCCAAAATTATGTGCACTTACACCTTAATATCTGACCTTATCTTATTGAGATTACATCTTAGTACCTGATCTGATCATCTTATTGGGGAATCCAGAATTACTTTCAGTACTCCACACATCTCACCCATCCTGATCCATCCTTCTGTTCCAGTAGGCTGGATCCAGCCAACTCCAAACTACTTATATCAGTGCCAAGAGTGCAGTCTAATTCGACACTGACAGCTTCCTCTCTCTCTCTCTTTCTGCTCTGATACCTTTGGATTGGGAAGGGACTCTGAGTCGGAGCATCAGTAGCGAGTTCCAAGGGGATGGCTCGATGCTGAGATTTTCAGAACCATATCTTCCCCCAGGACTTCACCACTAGATGCAGTAGCTCGAATCCAAGATGTGCCTCAGTGCTGGAACTCACCGGTGCTGAGGGTTTTATTCATCTTTGGATCACAAGAGACCATGAGTTCTGACAGTGGCTTCAACCTTTGAGGCTTTTGAAATGGTTTTGGGCATGCGAAGGATAAGGCATTCCTAATCACAGGAGACCATCCGTTCTGACAGTGGCTTCAACCTTTGAGGTTTTGAAATGGTTTTGGGCATGCGAAGGATAAGGCATTCTTATCTAGCTTGGTTCCACCCAAACCTCATCCAGATCTTGCTGCTACTTTTCCTCATCATCCAGCCAGACGGGGACATTTGGGACCTCAGGGTTTTGAAACAACATGTTACATTAGCTTCCAGTGTGATTCTCAACTCTCTGACCTCTGAACAGTACCAGGTCATAAGAAGCAGTTGGGCAAGTGAACCCACATCTCCTGAGTCATTCACGAAGGATACAGATTTAGATGAAGGGGAGGGGCTGCCCTCTTCCCCTTCAGAAAATGTCATTTTTGGTGAAATCCTTTAGCTCATGAAAAGAGGGGGGGGGTGATCATCTGAAGATTCTTTACTGGAGAAATGTGTATTTTTGAAAGCCTTTGGTCCTGGCTCCACATCATCCTAGGTGGTACCTCACATTGATCATCTTATTGACCTCAAACAGGCATGGAAGAACACTGATGTGGTGGAGTTGATACCCAAAAAGCTGGACAGGGTATTAGCAGCTCCGAGGACAGGATACATTGAAGCAAAGGTCCAGCAGTGGATGCTGTGTTCGTAGCAGCAGCCACCAAAAAGGAATTATCCATGGAAAGTTCCTCTATCCATCCTCTAGTAGGGAGTCTTGGGCATTGAACAGGATTGTGGAAATGGACTTGCCTTTGGGCAAAGGTTGCTGAGGAGTCACTGAATTACTTTGGTCATGTGATCATATTCCAGAGAGACCTGACTAAGGAGCGCTCCGAGTTTCCCTCTCTAGGGTATTGCCTGCAGATGTTCAGAACAAAGTGGACTGACCGCTATCTACTCTACAGTCAGCTTCCAATGTGGCCATGTGACTGCTTTCTAATGCAGCTGATGGCTTGGCCAGAGCGACAGGCACAGGTCTTGGTGTACGATGATATGCCTGGATGCATCTTGCAGTTTTGTAGAATGCTTTAAGAAATCCTTCATTAGTACCCCATATGATGGCTCCACACTTTGTGGACCCAACTTTGAAGACACACTAACCAGGAGCTAGTAGGATGGCAAGACTGTCTCTGCAGTGGGCATCCGTGTTTCCACTCCCCAAAGATCCTTTTCTAGGAATCAGAGGGCAGGGAAAAAGATGTGGTTGTGTAAGTCACAGAGTTCTTATCATGACTCTCTTGGTGACAGATCTCCATATGGCAGAAGTGGATGAAATTCCATGGATGTTGCCCAAGAGGCAGACTGCATAACTAAGACTTCTGTGACTGTTATACTGAGAAGTCATATCAGCATCCTTGAAGGGTTACCCGACTGCTGCATTCTGGAGGCAGTCGGGAGGGGGTGCTTATCCTTGCACCCTCAAGCCTGGCAAGGCATAACAGAACATTTGTGGGTGATAATCATAATTTCCAGAAGCTTC
Source organism: Protopterus annectens (assembly GCF_019279795.1). Lineage (NCBI taxonomy): Eukaryota > Metazoa > Chordata > Ceratodontiformes > Protopteridae > Protopterus > Protopterus annectens. The sequence goes on along the minus strand of NC_056735.1, from coordinate 96,244,000 downwards.
CCTTTCCTCTTCCTCTTATGAAAAAGAAGGTCATTCCCCACATTCCATACAGCCAATGGGAAACAGCAGTAGAAATAACCAAGGTGCTAGAAAATAAGGTCATCCTACCAGTCCCCCAAAACCAGCCAAAATCTGGAGTCTACTTAAGGTTCTTTTTAGTACTAAAGAAAATGGGAGACCTTGCACCAATTTTGGATCTCAGTCACCTAGATCAATTCATGAAGCAGAGAAAATTTTGGATGGTCGCAGTTCAGCCCATATTGCCTCATAGGTTCATAGGTTCATACTAGGCTATCTGCCCTGGGGCATGTATAAGCCTAGCCCGATTGTGTTTGGCTTACGCCACCCCTTGATTTGAGTATACTGTGCCCTTTTTAAAGTTTAGTTTACTGTGCCTCTGTCTAATAGTGACACGGAAGTAATCCCTGGGACAAACCTACGATCCCCCATCCACTCATCAAGACTCTTCTTGAAGAGAGTCAGTGAGGTGCTCTGCCTAACATGAATTGGAATTCTATTCCAGAGCGAAGGGAGCCTCTGGGTTATGAATCTGTCCCTCCAGCATGTTCTATTTATTTCTGTGCTGAGGTTCAAGTCCCTCGAGCGCGTGGCTGTAAGAGATTTAGATTTACTGAGGTGGAGCATGTCCATTAATTCTGGGTTGGACATAGCTTTATATGTCTGGCATAGATAACCTCGAAGTAGGCGGTATGCAACTGAGTAGAGCTGGAGTTTTTTTAATAGAGCAGCATATGGCATCTGGCACCTCTGATGAGGAAAGATGATCGGATGTGCTCAGTTGATCTGCAGGGCACTTACTGTCATGTGATGATAGAGAAGCATCCAGGAGATTCCTCCATTTCTGGCTGGGAGCCAAATGCTACCAGTTCAGAGCCCTGCCTTTCAGTTTAACCACAGCCCCCAGGGTGTTCACCAAGATAATGGTAGGGGTAGAGTCACACTTGTGTCTAGCATGGAATCAAGTCCTCGACGATTGGCTCCTAACTGCTGCTTCCGAGCATCTGCTACTACATCATTTGCACCTTCTGCTCCAGTTGTTACTGGACCTAAGTATAACAGTACATTTTTACAAGTGTCATTTGTTACCAACCCAACATGTAGAATTCAGTGTATACCACCTCAGCACAACTTTACAAATTGCTAGCTGTCATCACCACAGGGTTACATCTTTATGTCTAACAGCCATGCAGGTGACTCATCATCTCTCTCCTTAAATGTGGTTAATTCTGTGTCTCCTGGTCTAATGGCATCCACAATTCAAATGATTCCATGAGCCAGCTACCATATGAGAGAGCTTCAGTGAATGTAGCAGTGCAGTGGTCCCAGACCTTTCACCCATTACATGCAAAGATTTGACTTGCAGGCAACACATCACTAGGGGGACAACCTCTCCTTCAGTAACCAAAGGCTGACCTTTTCACAAAGATTTGCCTGTAGCAGTAGTAACCACAGATGCCTCCCTTATAGGCTGGTAGGTGGGGCATTTCCAAGGGAGGATGATCCAAGGCACATGCTCAACTTTAGAGGCCAGTCTTTACATCAGTGTCTTAGAGATGAGGGTGGTCCTCCTAGCATTGTAGGCATTCCAGGATGTCGTCCCCAAGGCTGTGATTTCCATGCAGTCAGACAACATGGTAGTTTAATGGTACATCAACAAACAAGGAGGAACCCCTTCCTCCCTCCTAAGTTGAGAGGCCATAAAAGTTTGGCAGTGGGTGACATCTTCACACCATTTTGTGATGACAGTGCACATCCTGTGGTCTTCCAATGTTAGGCAGACAAATTGAGCCGGACTACCCTAACACCTCATGAGTGATCAAACCAACAATGGCAACTTTCATTTTTCATCACTTGGAACAAGCTTGCTGTGAACTATTCACCTCCTACCTCAACAAGTGCAGAAGCTACTTTGCCCTGATCCCTCCACAGGGTCAGTCACCTATGGATGCTCTGGTCCATGATTGACTCTTGGGCCTCCTGTATGCATTTCCCCCATTAACGCTTGTGACGTCCATTCTCTGGACCAGTGATGAAGGAGCCTAAGTCCTCAGGACTGACAGCAGTGGGGAATAATCACTTTGAGAAAAATAGACAGAAACAGTATTTTCAAAGACAGCCTTCTGTACCAGGTACACTTTCCCTTAAGAGCACACACAGAATGCACACTCCAGTCCTGGGGCTGGGCTTCCACTCCAAGCCCCAAATAAGACTCCCACTGACCACTATAGAGCTGAGTCCTTAGCCGGGTGTTCCAAGCAAAGTCCTCCACCATCCTCACTGTGAAATCAGTGCTCTCAGTGTCCCTGTTCAAAGTAGCTGTCATGCACACTTTGAGATTTGATTTTCACTCACACACACACACACACACACACACACACACACACACACACACACACACACACACACACACACACATGGGAAAGGCTGGCACAGCTTACCTGCTCTGCCACTTCCACCCATACTGTAACGTAGAGTTGCTCCCACCAGAACACCTGAAGCCAGCTACTTTAAGGCTGTTACCAGGGTACCCAATTACAATTATTAAAATTAATACTTATACAAATGCTAGTATTTCACCAAGCAGCAAGACTTTCAGGAATGTGAAGCCACAGTGCCACTAAATAAATGCAAGTACTCTCAAAAGTTAAATATTTTCTAAAAGACCAGCCACAATGAAAGGTATAGATATATTTAATAATAATTAATAAAGAAGACATGACAGTACTGAATTTCTGTTTACAATAAACACCAGAGTTTCAATCACTGGAAATAAAAAAACAACGCAGATGGATAGACACAGCCAGATTAAAAAACAAAACATTGACGAAACAGACATTGGTAACCTCCAAACTCTGGATCCCACCCAGTTCGGGTTTGTGAAAGGCAGATCATGCCTCCTGAACCTGATCGACTTCTTTGAAGCAGTCACCAAAGCCGTAGATGAGGGTAAGGTGGTTCACACAGCCTATCTTGACCTCGCCAAGGCTTTCGACACCATCCCTCATTCTGGAATTATAGCTAAACTCACTAAACTAGGTATAAATCCACACATCACAAGATGGGTTGCCAACTGGCTCACTGACAGAACCCACACTGTAAAAGTTGCAGACTCCAAATCTGACATCAAAGCAGTGACAAGTGGAGTACCACAGGGTTCCATCCTGGGACCTCTCCTCTTTGGTATCTACTTCTCTGAAGTACAGGCTAACACCGGAGGCCTCTGGCTAACAAAGTTCGCAGATGACTGCAAACTAGGAGCCATAGTCAAGTCCCCAAATGATGTGGACATCCTACAGAAGGGACTCGCTGAGACAGTTGCCTAGTGTCAGAGCTGTGGCCTCAAGCTCAATGCCAAAAAGTGCAGTGTCATCCCCTTTGTTAAAAACTCTGTACCCATGAACTGCCACATAGGCAGCTATCTAGTTAACACCAAATGTGTGATAAGAGACCTTGGGACCCAGGTGGACAGTAGTCTCTCCTTTGATAGTCACATCGCCACAGTAGTCAGGAAGTCCTTCTACGTGGCACACCTCATCATAAAAGGGTTCTCATCCAGGAAAAAAGAGGTCATTGTTCCCCTCTACTCAACACTCATTAGACCCATTATAGAGTACAACGCCCCTTTTGGAATGTACCTCACAAGACATCTGCAGCAGCTGGAAAGGCCACAGAAGTACTTCACAAAGAGGATTACTGACCTCAAACAAATGCCCTACACTGACCGCCTCAAAAAACTCCAGCTTTACTCCGTAGCATATCGACTACTACAAGGTGATCTCTGCCTAACATATAAAGCTATGTCAAACGCAGAGCTGTTGGACATGCTACACCTAAAGAAATCCCAGTCCCTCTGAGCTACACGCTCTAGGGACCTAAACCTTGTCTCCACAATAAACAGGACATGCTGGAGGTATTGATTCCTGTATCAGAAACTTCCCATACTCTGGAACAGGCTGCCCATCTATGTCAAGAATAGTTCTTCATTAGCATTCTTCAAGAAAAATCTTGATGAGTGGATGGGAAATAGGAAATACACCCCGGGGATCACTTCTGTGTCTCTGCTCGACAGTGACACAGGTAAATAACTTTCTTGGGTGGCGTAAACCAGGGAACCTTGTTGGCTAGGCTTACATAGGCCCTTGGGCTGATAGCCTAGTACCTACCTATGAACCTATAAAAAACAAACATTTAGCTAATCTCACTATATTTTTTTTAACTGACTGAAGAATTACTGCTCCCTAGTTACTTACTAAAACAAGGCAAGAAAAAGGCAGATGAGTGTCTTGTCAGGTCCAAGAAAAGAGTGCAAACCTCACGTATCTCACTAGTATTCAAGTGCAATTTCAGTGCTGGCTACAGAATGACATCACATCTGGTCACCTGACTCTGGTTCCCACACTACCCTCTTACTAGAAACTGAACCAGAATCTGGCACTGATGTTTCACATTACACACACAGAATATTAGCTAAGGTTTTTTACAGCATCTTGGAACTGTAAAACAATTCCAACACTTCCCCCCTTGCTGCAGTAACTAATGAGCCATTCTCTGGCACCCCAGGGTAGCAATTAGTTCACCATTAAGTACACTAGAGCAGGATCCCAGCCTAGCCTTTTCACAGACACTACATCTCTGGCTGCATTCAGACCTTTCAGATAAAATCTTTATGGCCTCAACCAAGTCTTTTAATTTCGGACTATTTTTCTTAAGGTTAGCTGAGGTTAACCCATTCCCTTCCGGCATCCTCTGTTAAAATATATACATTTCATCAGTTACAGCAATACAGTCTGGCATACATGTGTGAAAGCTGCCAGCCTAGCTAGATAGAATTGTCTACAAAATTTTATGTCAATTGTTAATATTAATATAATCAACAGGCTTGTTTTACAAATGTAAAGAGAACTATACGTTATGATTAAACTATATGTTGTACTGAGCTTCAAAAATGTAGCCACAGTGCAACCCTGCTGGAACAAAGCTGAGAAGTCAAGCATTTTACGACTGTTTGATCTCAAGCTCAGAGACATATCCACATAAAATATTTTTTGATAGTGGTGAGTTAGCCACATCACATCCTAATTGGCTTGCAGTGGTGTGGATAGTGAAGTCCTGTAGCTTGTGTACAGTGATGACTGAAGGTGTTTTTGTACTCTAAATCAGCCACACAGTGAATATTCAGAGTTCAGATCACAATTGTTTTATTTCATTTCTTAACATAGTCAGGGAGAGCAGGCAAGCATGTCAGCAGAGGAGTATGGTAAGCTGACAAGGAGCCAGCTGGCTGAGATGTGCCAAGCCAAAGGACTGGTGCATGGAAACCTGACTAAGGCAGACATGATTGCAGCTTTGGTCACAGCTGTATCAGAGAATAGCAACCAGGAGGATGATCAGACTAGCCGTGGAGATGTACAACACTCAGAGAATGGACACCTCAACATTTCTACAGAGGACTTAAAAATCCATCTGGAGCTAAAGAGACTTGAGTTGGAGGCCAGACGTTTGGAACCAGAAGCAGCAGAGAAACTGAGACATCTACAGGGTGGGAGAAGGAGAAACTGCTGTGCCAGGAAGCTGAGGAGAAGGAGAGGCAGCGGCAGCACGAAAAGGAGATGCTGACTTCGACAGAGTCATGGAGGTAATGGAGAAGGGAGTAACTGGACCCCAGAAGCACAAAAGGTCAGTAAATTTCTTCTGCAGTTTAAAGAGGGGGATCATTTTGATAGTTTCATTCATATGTTTGAGAGGGTATGTAAACAGTATGATGCTGACCAAAGGCTCTGGGTACGGGTCCTTACCTCCTTACTCCATGGTAAAGCTGTGTTGTCCAAGATATCTGATCGTGAATTTTTTGATTATACTGCTAAGAATTGTTTGCTAGAATTTTTTAAGCTAACACCTCAAGCTTGTAGGAAAATGTTTCGTGAGTATAGATGCAAGGCAGATGAAAGTGTGTGTGTGAATATGTTGCTGAACTGAGCACTTATTTTCATAGGTGGGTGAGTGGATGACAGGTCACCACTTTTGAAGGGCTGTCAGACCTTTTGGTGAGGGAACAAGCCCTTAGCACTTTGCCTGAGGACATGAAGATCTGGTTAGCTGATAGACAATGTACTACTTCAGATGAGTTGGTGAAGAAGGAAGACCTATACATAGCAAGCAGGGACTCACTGCACAGGAAAGGGACACCCAGTGCTGCTCATGGGTCTAAAGAACCCATGGTGGGTATCCCAGACTGCCCCAACAGAACCTGCCAGTAGCAGGGAAGCCACTAGTCCTAGTACATGTCCAGGACCTAGGGTTAAATGTTTTGAATGCAATCAGTGGGACCATGTGGCATGTAGATGTCCACGGAGGCAAGGCGGGGAACAGAAGTTGTGAGAGCCAGTAAGTGGGAAAGACAAAATGCCAATAGGTTGTCTTGAGACAACAGGGGCACCAAACTACCATGTTGTAGATGTCTTGATTGGTTCATAGGTAGGTACTAGGCTATCTGCCCGAGGGCATGTATAAGCCTAGCCAGAGTCTGTCGGCTTTCGCCGCCCCATTGATTAATTAACTGAGCCTCTGTCAAGCAGAGCCAATGAAGTGATCCCAGGGGTGTATTTTCTGTTACCCATCTACTCGTCAAGGCTTCTCTTGAAGAGTGTTAGTGAGGGGCTCTACCTAATGTAGTTAGGAATTTTGTTCCAAAGCATGGGGAGTCTGTGTGAAAGGAATCTATCCCTCCAGCATGTTCTGTTTATTGTTGTGGCAAGGTTTAGCTCACTAGAGCACGTGCTTGCAGTGACTTGGATTTTTTTAGGTGGAGCATGTCCATCAATTCTGAGTTGGACATGGCTTTGTAAGTCAGGCAGAGATCACCTCTGAGTAAGCGATATGTCAGTGAGTACTGCCGGAGTTTTTCAGTCGGGCTGCACAGGGCATATGTTTGAGGCCAGTAATCCTCTTGGTGAGGTGCTTTTGTGGTCTTTCCAGCTGTTGGAAATGTCTTATGAGGTATTCTATGATGGGTGTGATGAGTGATGAGTAGAGGGGCACTATAACCTCTCTATTTCTAGATGTGAACCCCTTAGTAATTACATGGGCCACATAGAAGGATTTCTTAACTACTTTGGCAATATGATTGTCAAAGGAGAGATTACTATCTACCTGGGTCCCCAGATCTCTTATTACCTCTTCTGTATTAAGGGGGCTGCCGCCTATGTGGTAATTCATGGGTGTTTTGTTTTTCCCAAACGGGATGACTATACATTTTTTGGCATTTAGCTTAAGGCCATGACTTTGGCACCAGGTGTCTGTCTCAGTAAGGCCTTTTTGAAGGATGTCCATGTCAGCCGGAGAGACAATTATGGCTCCCAGTTTGCAGTTATCAACAAACTTGGTTATCCATAGTCCTCCTGCGTTTGCCTGTACTTCTGAGAAATATATGCCGAACAGTAAGGGTCCCAGAACCAAGCATTGCGGGACATCACTTGTGACTGGTTTAGAGTCGGACCTGGAGCCCGCTATTCTTACCGTGTGAGTTCTGATTATAAGCCATTTGGCAACCCATCTTGTGATGTAGGGGTTTATGTTCTGGCTGGTGAGTTTTTCTATAATACCTGAGTAAGGAATGGTGTCGAACACCTTGGCGAGATCAAGGTAGGCTGTGTGAACCACCTTTCTCTCATTTATGGCCTTGGTGACTGTCTCGAAGAAGTCAACCAGGTTTAGTAGGCATGATCTGCCCTTAACAAAGCCGAACTGGGTCGGGTCAAGTGTTTGGAGGTTCCCATTGTCTTTGTTAATGAGTTCCATGGCGATGCGCTCCATAGCCTTGCAGACCAGGCTAGACAGGCTTATGGGGCGATAGTTACCAGGGTCAGTTGTAGCCCCTCCTTTGTGGAGCAGAATAATCGTTGCTGTGCATCATTCTGTGGGCACGTAGCCTGTGGAGAGGCTGAGGTTGAACAGGGTGTTTAGGTGGGGGGTTAGTTCGTTCTGTAGTTCGTGCAAGACGCAGCCTGGGACACCGTCTGGCCCCATTGATGCTGTGTTTTTGGCTTTTGAAAGGGCTGTTTTTACCTGTGCATCTGTGATTTCCGGGACACTACACTTTTCCGGTATTGTTGTGGGCCCTTTTGAAGGTGAGAGGGAGGTGAAGTTTGCACTAAATCTATCTGCCAGGTTGTTGGCAATATCAGTAGGTTCAGTATATTTTGTGCTGTTTTGCACTAACTCAGAGCATATCTGCGAGTTGCCACTTAGATTCTTGACATAGCTAAAGAAGGCTTTGTGGTTATCTTTCGAATCCTTGGCTATTTTTCTTTTGAAGTTAGCCTTGGATGATTTTATGAGGGACCTTAGTTTCTTACTGATACTGATCGGGGATGTCTTTCCTCCTTGGGATTTGCTTTTTTTCTGAGCAAGTTTCCTCATTTTGTTGTATAACCTGTTTATGGCAGGGGACCACCAGACTGGTTCCCTTTTCTTAGGGGAATGAGTCATGGTTTTTCTAGGGATGGCACGATCCATGCATCCTTGTAGGTGCTCATAGACTGCAATTGTAAATGATTCTGCATCTTGGGCAGTGTTATCCTTTAGCATGGGGGCTGTGAAACCTACCACCTCTGCCTTAAGTAAGGTGAAGTTTGCTTTAGAAAAGTTTTTCACTGTGGTTTTCTTGGCTGGAGGTGGTGGTGGGGTGTGGATATCCAGGGTGATTAGTCTATGGTCTGATCTAACCAGTGACGGGTTGTCCTCCGGTATGAAACACCTGTCACCCATGTTGGTGATGGCCAGGTCCAATATGTTGTGGCCTCTGGTAGGGGAGTTTACCAGCTGATCCAGTGCATTTGAATTTATAAATTCCAGGAAGCGCTGAGCCTGGGAGTTTGTACTCAAGTAGTTTTCCCAGTTAATGGTAGGGTAATTGAAATCACCCAATATCAGGGTGTTCTGTAGGACCTTTATGTTTTCCAGTGTCTCCAGAAAGGCGGAGTGGTGGTCCTGGGTCATGGAGGGTGATCTGTAGCAGGCCACAATTTGCATTGCAGATTTGCCCGATGTTAGCTGCACATGGATGATCTCAGAGGTATCATGCTGCGCCACTAACCTGGAGGTGTGGGTATCCTTGATGAATATGGATACACCCCCTCCTTTTGTGTTTCGGTCCATGTTCTGTGGCCAAAATGTGTGGTATGAGTTATAGCTCAGTAGTGCTGGAGTGCTCTCTGGAGCCTTGAACCAGGTTTCAGTTACTGCACAGATGTCAACGTTCTCCAAACTTAGGAGTGCTTTGAGCGGATGCATTGTGAGATTTAAACTCCTGGCGTTGGGTAGCATAACCCTCATTTTTTTACTTGTGCTGTTTACGGAGGTGGGTTTGAATTTTGAGCCTTGCCCAAAAAATGCACTATGGCGGCAGCAAGAGCCTTGGCCAGAATTCGAAAGCCAAGGGGGTGACAGGTGCAAGCCATCTCTTGCGAAGCAACATGGCTTGTAGAGCATGTCATCCCAGGCTGACAGACACTGGATCCCCTTTGAATGTCAGGGTCATACCCGCCTGGGCTACATGATCAGAGAGCTCTTCCTTGTCTCTTTTCATGTAGTCCAGGGAGGTACGTCTCAGGTCATTCACACCAACATGAACAATGACAGAGTCATATTTGTACTTGTTCTGGAGTGACCTAAGTGCTTGTGTTATGTGACGGATTCTGTCTCCCGACAGGCAGCTAACAGTAACCTTCTCCTTGTCCAGCCTAGTGAGTGGGGCGTCAGTGTGCCTGACTATAGAGTTGCCTATTACTAGTGTGTTAGGTATGTTATTTCACCTTAAGGATTGTGATTGTGCGGCACACTGATTATGTGTTTTATGTGTTGTCTGGTTTGTTACGGGAGGTGCAGGTTTTGTGGGTGTCTGCTTTGGAGCTCTCTGATGCTTTTGCAGGTTTTTATTTAGTGCCTCCGAGTATGATTTTGTGTATTTATGTGTATTTTTTGCCAGTGCTGGTTTAGTATGTCTGTGTGAGGCCGGAGGTGTGGTGCAAGTGTTAACCTTCTCCTCATGACTGTCTGTTCCAGTCTTGGGTGGAGAGAGCTTAGCCTCCAATTTATCTATATAATTGCATCTCTCGCATATGTTAATGATTTGTGGTAGGAGGAGAGGGTTGTCTGTGTACATGAGACAGTTATAACATTGCCTCAGGATACTCGGGTTCACCTGCTGGACTGGAGAGTACACCTGAAGTTGCCCTTTGGTCATGTCTGAATAGTAGGATGAGCTGCTTAGTCGCTTGGTTAGTGAGGGATGGATAAAGAGCATTGCCCGGCTGGGTAGTCAAGTATTAGGGTATATTAGTGCTTGCTATTAGGTCTGAGCAAGTGCTGGACTGTAGGATGCTTTTTGAGTGCTTAGGTTGAGAGTTAGACTAGTTTCGATTGAAAAACTGAAGAGGAGACTTAGTGGAGCCGGGAATAATTTAACCCTAGCTAACCGGTGCTGCCAGGCACACAAAACCATGCAAACACGTTTTTTAAACTAGTAACTTCTGGGCTGGAACCACTCCTCCAGGAACAGATGGCTGCTCAAAGTTCCCCTCTGTCACAGGTGAACAGAGAAACTTCCCTCTATCCAAGTAAGGTGTGAGTAACTCAGAAACTTGTAACACAGCCCTGAATTCAGCACTAGCCTGAAAACTTACTATACTAGCTTAGAATGGTGGGAAATAAGAATTTTTTTTTTTTTTAAAGAGAAGGCAAAAACAGTAAAAAGTACACTTAAAACAGCTTTAAACGGCTACAAGTGATCAGAAAAGGCTAGCACGCTTTAATGTGTAGCCTACAACAGTTAAACAATTTATTTAAACAAAAAAACAACTTTTTAAAAGTGGAGGCTGTCTAATAAGTACAATATGTGAAAAAAACAAGCTTTTAAATCACAATAAGTGCTGTAAAATCAGCGTTTAGGTGGAAAACAGTTAAGATCAGAAAAGGCTATCCCACTTTAGTGTGTAGCCTACAACAGTTAAACAATTTATTTAAACAAAAAAACAACTTTTTAAAAGTAGAGGCTGTCTAATAAGTACAATATGTGAAAAAAACAAGCTTTTAAATCACAATAAGTGCTGGAAAATCAGCGTTTAGGTGGAAAACAGTTAAGTACAGCAAGAAAATACAGAAAACTGATACTCAAATCACTCCAAAGTCGCTCTTTTAAGTTAGAAGGCTCATATAAGTTTAAGGCTTTCTAGTGCTTTCCAGTAGGTTAGTTACAGGAAAGATGGGAAACAAGCGTAGATGTGGTCTTTTAAACCAGAAAGTTGAAAGAGATGGGCAATTTCCCAAATGATCAATAAACTACAATTCCTGGGCCAAGAACCACTACTCTTGTGGTAGACCGGCTACCTAGTACTTACCACTCCTACTGATAAGCTAGAAGGCTACACTCCAACACAAAGGCTTGGGGGGGCTCAGAAGCTTACAAACAGTCCTGGATACAGCAAATCTGTACCTGGACTAGACTAGTTACGGGAAAGGTGGGGATCAAGTGCAAACATGGGCTTTAAAACCATAAAGTTGAAAGAGATGGAAAAAAATTGCCCAAACGGCCAGTAAATTACAATTTCTGGGCCAGAACCATTCCTCTTGTGGTAGATAAAGCTACCTAGTGCTTACCACTCCCACTGATAAGCTAGAAGGCTTCCCTCCAACACAGAAAGGCTTGCGGGGCTCAGAAACTTACCAACAGTCCTGATACAGCAACTCTGTATCTGGACTAGGCTAGTAACAGGAAAGGTGGGAAACAAGTGCAAGTGCGGCTTTTAAACCAGAAAGTTGAAAGAGATGGGAAAAAACTGCCCAAACGGCCAGTAGCTACATTTTCTGGGCCAGGAACCACTCCACTTGTGGTAGATAGGCTACCTAATGCTTACCACTCCCACTGATAAGCTAGAAGGCTTCCCTCCAACACAGAAAGGCTTGGGAGGCTCAAAAGCTTACAAAGAGTCCTGGATACAGCAAATCTGTACCTGGACTGGACTAGTTACAGGAAAGGTGGGGAACAAGTGCAAACGCAGGCTTTATAAGCCAGCAAGTTGAAAGAGTTGGAAAACTGCCTAAACAGCCAATAAACTACAATTTATGGGCCAAAACCCACTCTTCCCATGGTAGATAGGCTACCTGGTGCTTACCACTCACACTGATAAGCTAGAAGGCTTCACTCCAACACAGAAAGGCTTGGGGGGCTCAGAAGCTTACAAACAGACCTGGATACAGCAAGTCTGTATGGACTAGACAAGTTATAGGAAAGGCAGGAAACAAGCTAGGAATTATTTTTTTTTTTACAGAAAAGCAGCTAAAACAGCAGTAAATACAATTCAAATGCAATGCAGGCTAGCACACGTGTATCAATATTACGGCAAATACAGTTTAATTAAATGCAATTAAAGTAACAAATGACTAAAAAACAAGTGCAGAAGGCATTAAATTAGAAGGCCACTAACAAGCAGTAATAAGTGCAGAGTAAGAACAACTGAACAGATAGCACGAAGGATAGCAACTAAGTTACAGTAAGAGCAGCTGAAGATATATATGTATATATATATATATATATATGTTTTTTTTTCTTTTTTTTTTTGAGGGAGGGAATACAGCAGGATTAAGAGGCTACAGGGGTTGTCCTTCTCAAATGCTCTCTTTGTGCACAGTAGGAGTGCCTGAAGTCAGAACATGATCTCACTGCACTCAGCAAAGTGAGCAAATGAGATGGGCCCAGAAGGAGTATCCAAACACAAACCCACAAGAGGGGTGGGCAGTTTCAAAGCCACCAAGATTAACAACAAAACAAGAACAGGGAGGGTGGGTGAGAAAAACTCAGTGGAGACAACAAGACACAGAAACAGTACAGCACCACTATAAATAATAGGCAAGTGTATAAATACAGCAAAGTGCAAATTAAGTTGCAAAAAGTGTACTTATCAGTTTGGAGTAAATTCCAACTTTGCAGCTCACAGCAAATCTATCAGCTTTCCAGCAGTTCACATAAATGCAGTCTGTATTGGAAGGAGTTTGATAACGCAGTACCATGTGCTCATGCAGTTACACGCAGTCAGGCTTGGAGACAAGCATGTGGGTCTGGTAGCCTGGGGGAGACCCAGACAGATGGCGCACATGCAGCGAGGACTGGTGAAGTGGTTACTTCACAGAGGGAGCTACTCTGCAGCAGTGAGACTGAAGGTGAGTCACAGCTGCTTGTGGGTACTAATGTCCCTTTGGACAGATTGACTGCAAAAGTAGAGGTGAGTAGTATTACCCAAGCTGACAGTGAGGCACCGCTGTCAGAGGATGCCAGACTTCCTGTGGAAGGGGAACTGGAAAAGGTTACAAAGAAAGAGTTGAGACAGGCTCAGCTCTCAGACCCTATATTACAAAGCCTGAGGCAGGTAGCTAGTGAGGCACCTGATTCTCAAGGGAAGGGAGAATCTGTATACTGGGGCATAGGGTTACTGTATAGAGAGTGGATCCCAGAGGGAGGGCTAGAAGGTGAGAGAATACAGCAGTTGGTAGTGCCTAGAGCCTACCGTCTGGCACTTCTAGCCATAGTCCATGATATTCCCTTTGCAGGTCATATGGGCATAAAACATAGAAAGAGACATATTATGCAGAACTCCTATTGGCCTGGAATTTCCAGAGATGTAGCAGGGTACTGCAGGACCTGTGAGCAGTGCCAAAATGTAGGCAAGGCAGGAGACAAGTTGAGAGCTCCTTTGATGCCTTTGCATGTGATTGAGGAGCCATTTCAGAGGGTAACTATGGATATTGTGGGGCCTCTGAGTACCCCAAGTTCCACAGGGAAAAAGTATATCCTAGTGGTAGTAGATTATGCTACAAGATACCCTGAGGCAGTGGCTTTGTCCTCCATTGAGGCGGAAAAGGTGACTAATGCTTTGTTAGAGATTTTCAGCAGGGTAGGTTTTCCAAAAGAAATACTAACTGACAAAGGTGCCAATTTCATGTCAGACCTGCTGGCTTGTCTGTGGAAGTACTGTGGAGTGAAGCACCTGAAGACCACCCCCTACCATCCCCAGACTAATGGTCTTGTTGAGAGGTTAAACTCTACAATCAAGTCCATGCTACGGGCATTTGCAGACCAGTTTAAGAGAGAGTGGGAAAAAACTTTGCCCCATCTGTTGTTTGCTTACAGAGAGGTTCCCCAGGAATCCACAGGTTTTTCACCCTTAGAGTTGCTGTATGGGCATGGGGTGAGGGGGTCTCTTAATTTAATTCATGATGAGTGGGAAGGTGAGTGTGAATCTCACAAAGGAGTCTGTTGTGGCATATGTCCTAAACCTCAGGACAAGGCTCAGGGAACTCATGGGCTTGGCCCAGGAGAACCTGGCAGAAGCCCAACAACAGGAAACGGTGTGATATGACAGGAATACTCGAGCTAGAGAGTATGCTGTGGGGCAGCAGGTAATGGTTCTCATTCCTGTTAGACACAACAAGCTGCAAGCAGCCTGGGAGGGACCCTACAAGGTGATAAGAAAGGTAAGTCATGTTAACTACATGATAGAGCTGCTAGGCAGGAGGCAGGGGCACAAAATGTACCATGTTAACATGATGAAACCTTACCATGATAGGGAGACCCTTGTGCTGAGTACTTGCAGTGGATTGTAGGAGGAGTCTTAGGGAGACTGGGTGACTGATCTCCTCTGTGAAGCTCAGACTGACACTTCAGTGGAAGGAGTAGCAATGTCCCAGCAGGTATCTCCTACGCATGTTTGGGAAATCCGAGCAATGTTACAAGAGTTTGGGGACATGTTCAGTGGGAAACCAGGGTACACCCACCTGGTGCAGCACCAGGTGGATACAGAACCCCAAAGGCCTATTAGGCAGGCCCTTATAGGGTGCCTGAGAGAGTCAAACAGATTCTGAGAGAAGAGATACAGGAAATGTTGGAACTAGGGGTAATCCAGGAGTCCAGCAGTCCCTGAGCCTCCCCAGTGGTGCTGGTACCAAAGAAGGATGGTAGCAGCAGGTTCTGTATGGACTACAGGAAACTAAATAGTAACACACAGTCAGATGCTTACCCCATGACTAGGACAGATGAAGCCCTAGAGCAGCTGGGTGGGGCTAAGTATCTTACCACCATTGATCTTACCAAGGGTTACTGGCAGATGCCCTTGACTCCCAGTGCTAGAGAGAGAGGTTAGCCTTTGTGACTCCTTTTGGCTTGTATGAGTTCACAAGGATGCCCTTTGGGATGAAAAGTGCCCCCAGCAACTTTCCAGAGGGTGGTAGATCATATCCTTTCAGGAGCAGGAGGGTTTGCCCTTGCTTACCTAGATGATATTGCCATAGTCAGCCATTCCTGGCAAGAGCACCTTCAGCATGTCGTGGAGGTGCTGGGCAGGCTACAGAGGGCAGGGCTGACCATTAAGCCAAGCAAATGTCAGGTGGGTATGGCAGAGGTCTCCTACCTGGGACATAGAGTGGGGAGTGGTAAGATCAGGCCACAACCTGCCAGAGTGCATAGGTTCATAGATGTGTACTAGGCTAATGGCTGTGGAGCCTTTACAAGCCTAGCCCATAGGATTACCGTGGCATTGTGCCACCCATCCTTAGTTCGCAGTGCCTCTGTTGAGTACTGCCAACTGGAGTGGTCCCAGGGTGAAACTTCTATTTCCCATCCAGTCATCAAGATTTCTCTTGAAAAGGGCCAGAGAGGTGCACTATTTGACATGTATGGGAAGTCTATTCCATTGCATGGGCAGTCTCTGGGTTATGAACCTGTCTCTCCAGCATGTTCTGTTGATTGTGGTAATGAGGTTGAGGTCTCCGGAGTGTGTAGTGCAGAGGGAATGGGATTTCTTTAGATGTAGTATGTCTTAACAGAGCTGTGTCAGACATGGCTTTGTAAGTCAAGCAGGGATCACCTCTAAGTAGGTGATATGAGACAGAGAATAGTTAGTTTTGTTAGTATATCCATGTAGGACAAGTGTTTAAGGCTTAGGATCCTCTTTGTGAGGTACTTTTGCAGCCTCTCCAGCGGTTGCAGGTGTCTGTTGAGGTACATGCCAAATGGGGCATTGTACTCAATGATTGGCCTAATGAAGGAAGAATAGAGGGAGACAATGACCTCTTTCTTCCTGGATGCAAAACCCTTAGTAATGAGATGTGCCACATAGAAGGACTTTCTGACCACAGTGGCAATGTGGTGGTCAAAAGAGAGGTTGCTGTCAACCTGTATTCCCAGATCTCTTGTAACACCTTCTGTGTTCAGTGGACTACCATCAATGTGGTAATTCATGTGAACCAGGTTTTTCCCAAAGGGGATGGCAACACATTTTTTGGCATTGAGCTTAAGGCCGTGGTTCTGACAGCAGTCATTGGTCTCATTGAGGTCTTTCTGTAGGATGTCAACATTACTTGGCAAGGTAATAATAGCTGCCAACTTGCAATCATCTGCAAACTTTGCCAGCCAGAGTCCCCTCGTGTTGGCCTGGACTTCAGGAAGTAGATACCAAACAGGAGGGGACCCAGGACTGAACCCTGTGGGACTCCACTCGTGACTGGTTGGCATTATGACTTGGAGTCAGCTACTTTCACACTGTGGGTTCTATCTGTGCACCAGTTTTCAAACAACCTAGTGATATAGGGGTTGATGCCTAGCTTAGTGAGTTTTTCTATGATTCCTGAGTGGGGAATGGTATCAAAGGCCTTGGCCAGATCAAGGCAGGCTGTATGAACCACCTTGCCTTCATCCACAGCTCTGGTGACGGACTCAAAGAAGTTGACCAAGTTGAGCAGGCATGACCTACCCTTCACACTGTGAGATCCAGAGTTTGAAGGTTCCCAATGTCCTTGTTTATTAGGTCCATGATGACGCGTTCCATAGCTTTGCATATCAGACTCATCAGGCTAATGGGGCAATAATTCCCAGGGTCTTTAGTCGCTCCTCCTTTGTGGAGAGGGGTGACTGTAGCAGTCCGCCATTTGGTAGGGACAAAGCCTGAGGTGAGGCTGTGATTGAACAGGGCACACAGGTGAGGTGCGAGTTCACTCTGTAGTTCATGTAGAACACAGGCTGTGGTTGAACAGGGCACACAGGTGACGTGCGAGTTCACTCTGTAGTTCATGTAGAACACAGGCTGTGATTGAACAGGGCACACAGGTGAGGTGTGAGTTCACTCTGTAGTTCATGTAGAACACAGGCTGTGATTGAACATGGCACACAGGTGAGGTGAGTTCACTCTGTAGTTCATGTAGAACACAGGCTGTGATTGAACAGGGCACACAGGTGAGGTGTGAGTTCACTCTGTAGTTCATGTAGAACACAGGCTGTGATTGAACAGGGCACACAGGTGAGGTGTGAGTTCACTCTGTAGTTCATGTAGAACACAGGCTGTGATTGAACAGGGCACACAGGTGAGGTGTGAGTTCACTCTGTAGTTCATGTAGAACACAGGCTGTGATTGAACAGGGCACACAGGTGAGGTGTGAGTTCACTCTGTAGTTCATGTAGAACACAGGCTGTGATTGAACAGGGCACACAGGTGAGGTGCGAGTTCACTCTGTAGTTCATGTAGAACACAGGCTGTGATTGAACAGGGCACACAGGTGAAGAGCGAGTTCACTCTGTAGTTCATGTAGAACACAGGCTGTGATTGAACAGGGCACACAGGTGAGGTGTGAGTTCACTCTGTAGTTCATGTAGAACACAGGCTGTGATTGAACAGGGCACACAGGTGAGGTGCGAGTTCACTCTGTAGTTTGTGTAGAACACAGGCTGTGATTGAACAGGGCACACAGGTGAGGAGCGAGTTCACTCTGTAGTTCATGTAGAACACAGGCTGTGATTGAACAGGGCACACAGGTGAGGTGCGAGTTCACTCTGTAGTTCATGTAGAACACAACCAGGGATATTGTCAGGCCCCAGAGAAGCTGTATTCTCGGCCTTGGACAGTGCTTTTTTAACCTGTGCAGCAGTAGTACTGGGTGCCTGGCAGTCTACTGGTATTGTGATTGGTCCTTTGCGGGAGAGGGGTAAAGATGGCACTGAATCTGTCGGCCAGTATATTGGCAATATCTTTTGGCTCAGTATAGGAGTTACCATTGTGCAGTAGCTCAGAGCAAATCTGGGTATTGCTGTGGAGTTACTTTACATAACTATAGAAGCCCTTGTGGTGATCTTTACTATCTGCTGCAATTCTGTTTTCATAGCTAGCTTTAGAGGATTTGATGAGGGATCTCAACTTTTTGTTGAGGCTGATAGCGTTTTTCCAGTCTTTGGACTTCACCTTATTCCACATCAGTTTCCTCTTTCTGTTGTAGAGTTTATGGCAGGGGACCACCAGATTGGCTTCCTTTTTTTTTTGAGGAGAGCATCTTGGTTCTATTGGGTATGGTGAGATCCATGCATTTGTGTACTTGTTCATACAGTGCATTGATGTATGATTCGGCGGTCATGCAGCCATTCTCCAGTTGCATGGGTGCCGTAAAGTTAGCCACCTCTGTTTTTAGGAGCCCAAAGTTAGCTTTGGAGAAGTTTTTCATGGTGGTTACCTTTGCGGGGGGGTGGGGTGGGGTGGGACAGATGTGGATTTCCATGGTGATTAGTTTGTGTTTGGATCTAACCAGGGAGGAGTTGACTATTGGTGTAGAGCAATGGTCGCCCATGTTAGCAATGACCAGGTCAAGGATGTTGCTACCTCTAGTGGGAGTAAGAACAAGCTGGTCCAGGGTATTAGAATTAATGAATTCCAGGAAACGTTGGGCAAGTGTATTGGTACATGAATAGTTTTCCCAGTTAATGGAAGGGTAGTTGAAATCACCCAGTATGTGAGTGTTTGGTTGGACCCTAATATTCTCCAGGGTGTTTAGGAACGTGGAGTGTGAGTCTTGGGATATGGTTGGAGACCTATAGCAGGCCTATACCAAAAAGCAGGTGAGGGCATTCTTAGGGACAGCAGGGTGCTACAGGAAGTTCGTCCCCGGTTATAGTACCATAGCTGCTCCCCTCACAGACCTGACAAGGAAAAACAGCCCAGATTAGGTAGTGTGGACCCAAGCATGTGTGCAGGCATTCCAGAAGCTTAAAGAAGCTTTGGGAGGACACCCTGTGTTGGCCAGTCCAGATTACAGTAAAGAATTTGTTGTACAGGTAGATGTATCAAACCATGGGGTGGGGGCTGTACTTAGCCAGATTTCTTCAAAGGGAGAAGAGCACCCAGTGGTTTATCTTAGTCGCAGGCTTCAACACCGTAGGAATGCTATCCAGCTGTAGAAAAGAATGTCTAGCTATAGTGTGGGAACTGCAGAAACTTCAGCCTTATCTGTATGAAAGGAAATTCAATGTAATTACAGATCACAATCCCCTAACATGGTTACACCAAGCCAGCCAACAAAATGCCAAGTTATTAAGATGGAGCCTATGGTTGCAAGCATATATGTCAGTGCAGAATAGCAGTGGGGTTAGCAATGCTAATGCAAATGGGCTCTCAAGACAGGGAATGGGGTGAGGTATAATCAGATAGACCTAACCGTCTCAAGCAATGTTTCCCAAGGGTCACTTGAAAAAAACTAGTTTGAGTTCTATGTGGGGGGGGGGGTGGATATGTGAAGGCTGCCAGCCTAGCTAGATAAAATGTTGTAGGTAATTCTATGTCATTTGTAAATATTAATATAATCCACAGGCTTGTTCTACAAATCTAAAGAGAGCTGTATGTTAGGATTAAACTATATGTTGTACTGAGCTTGAAAAATGTAGTCACGGTGCACCCTGCTGGAAGAAATTTGGTAAGTCAAGCATTTTATGACTGATTGATCTCCAGCTCGGAGACAGGATGTCTGGACTAAGAAATTCTTTCTGTTGTTTTAAGACAAAGATAATTGCTAGATTTTACATGTAAAAGTGTATTTTATTGCTGTGTCTTCCTGGCCAGGTGCAGCTTACAAAGAAATGTAAATTACGAGTTTCTGTTAGCCTGGAAACTAAAGGAGAAGTGATAAAATGGTGTTATGTGAAATGAGTCAGCAATATTGGGTATTATCAATTTAAGAATTTGTCAGAGAGAAAGATTGAGCATTTTGGATTTTGTCTGAAGCTGACAACAACTCACCAGCACTTTGCCTTGTAAGTAAAGTTATTTAGGACATAGTTTGTCTTAGAGTTAGATAGGAATTTAGCCAGATTAGTCTAGCTGTTTTCTATATTTATGTCAGACTATCCTACAATATTGTTTTAAAGTTCCTGTGATTTCTGGACTCTTGATTAACACTGTGTTGAACTGATGAGTTTTGTCTTGTGGTTTTTTTATTATTAAATATTTTTAAACCTTTCAACTGTGGCTGTTTTGTGTAGAAATAATTTAAGCTCTTAGAGAGTACTTGCATTTATTTGGTGATACTCTCCAAGCCACTCAAATAGTCTTGCTGCTCAGTCACGCTTAACAGTAACATTACACAGTGAAATTGGTCACCCTTTGGGAAGGGCATTACAGTAGCTGATACGAGTGGTTGGTGGCAGTCGGTACCACCTTATAGTCTGGGCAAGAAGGGGCATAGATGGAGAACCTGTGCCTGCCTTCATCAGGAGTGTCTGTGTGTTGTTTATAACTCATATCTCAAAGTGTGTCTGTGTCAGCTACTTGAGCGGGGACACAAAGCACTGGTTGGACAGATTGGGTGCTGGAGGTTTTAGCTAGACCACTAGGCTGAGCTCTGTACCCTGTAGCTGTGCCAGTGGGGAGTCTTATTGAGGATCTGGAGAAAAAGGGAAAAACCAACCCCAGACTGACTGTGATCTCTGTGTGCTCTTAAGGGAAATTGTACTTTACTGTGTGTGTACTTGTTATTCTTCCCAATGTGCACGCCCCTCACTGGTGTGCTAGTGGTGAGGATTGAGGCTCCTTGATTACTGGGCCAGTGCATGGGCGTCACAACATGTATAGACAGGAAGAAATTTCTTGGGCAATTTAATACCTTTGTAGAGTTTATTGAACTTAAATGGCAAGTTTCTTTAAGGGCTGATACAGCCCCAGGCATTGATGAATTCATTTCAATTAAAAAGTTTTTCTTTAAATATAAAAGTATTTAATAAGTAATACTAAGAGTCTGTGAAGTGGAAATGGAAAATTAAATGACGTCACTTAGAAAATCTTATTTAAATGTTAGTGTGTTTGAGTGTTGTATTCTGAAGAAGTTCTGTATAATAAAAGAATGAAAGTGGTTAATAATCAGTGTTTTTTTTCTTTTATATCGGGTATTTTCCAGTTAGTGCTTGTGTTTTTATTTTATTGTGTCATTTTCTTTTCTGGTAATAAGTTGGTTATACAAGTATATTTCTTCTCTGTCCAGCAGGACCCACTGTTGATACATGTTTAACACAAGCAACTTTACAAATACACGTTTAACACAAGCATCTGTAAAAATAAGTTTGATATTCAAATGACATATAATTCTTTAGAAAACTCCAGCTAGCTATGCTGGCATATGTTACACATGCACTGCCCTATTCCCCTTGGTATAGCTGGCACTATCTCGCATCCTCACAACGCTCATGAACAAACTCATTCAGAAAGTCCGACAGTGCAAGTAATCCTAATTGTCCCCTTTTGGCCCTGAGAAACATGGTTCCCTTCCAGTAGCCTCTAGAGTACATCCCCATTGAATGCTGGATCAGTATTCAGATCTCCTATCTCACCAGTCTAGATTGCCTCCTTCTTTGGCCCAGACCACCATGAAGCTAACTGATATAAAGATGCATCACAGCCAAGGAAAATATGTTCTGTTTGGGCTGTGGAATGCATTTTCTGCACCCATTCTGTCCATCTTGGAATTCTTGCCTGAACTTTTTCAGAAAGGCTCTAATTATCCCACCATCAAACTTCAAATGGCAACAATTTAGAATTTTCGTATTGGCCATAACAGCACTTCAGTAGCTTCTTTGAAGATCTCAAAAGCTTTTTTGAGGGGTACATTTGTTTTACACCCTCTCATTAGTGACCTGGCCCACTCATGGGATATTTCTACCATGCTGCAAGCTCTGGCTTAACTCCACTTTGAACCTGCGGCCACAGTGGAGATTAAATACCGAACTTGGAACACAATTTTCTGAGTGAAAGTCACATCAGCCAGATGCCTTTTGGAATTCAGGCGTTCACATGTCAGTCTCCCTATTTGATTTTCCATAGGGAGGGGATTCAGTCTCCCTATTTGATTTTCCATAGGGAGGGGATTTCTGTCAGAACTAATTCATCTTTTCTTCCAAAGATGGTATCCAGGACAAACTTGAATCAGTCTATACATTTACAAGTATTTTTCCCTGATACTCAAACAAAGGGGAATATACCTTGCACATGCTAGATGTTCATCATCAACTCAGGTTCTGTCTTCTCTGACAAAGCAATTCAGGAAATCTGATCAGCTACAGTATATATTGCTTTCTGAAAACCAAACGCGGTAGGGCTGTTAACAAAGTTACACTCTCATGGTGGTTGTCAGACTGCATTTCCCTTTGTTTATAAGAAGGGTTTGTCTTTACAATTCAAACCAAAGTCTCCATCAATAAGGGGGATAGCCACCTCAGTGGGCTTTTCAAAGAGACTTCCCTTTGATGACATTTGTGCAGCAGCAACTTTGTCCACAGTCTACACCTGTGTGTCTCATTATAAATTGAATTACAATTCAGATCTCACTTTTCCTTTGGTTCTACCATCCTCAGGAATGTCCTTCCTTCACCCAGAAATACATCTTAGGAATCTGTCCCATATGTTGAATCAGATGAAAGTAGACAACACTGGATATGAAAGTTATGTACTTACCATGATGATAGATCCATGTTTGATTTTCATCTGATTCAACCTCCTTCCCTCCTGCCCCCAAATCAAATTGACCTATATGCCTTCAAAATGACCAAGTGGTCACTACTGTATACCCTGCCTGTGATCACTCCTCTCTCCTTCTCATTATTGGTTTCTACGTTCTCATATATGATCATAATTAGGCCTCATTTGTACTGTAGAGGGGCAAACTCCATCTGAAGTACTAGGGTGCAGATCAGGGAATTAGGTGTAGGGAAGGAATCAGAACCCTGGAACCATGGACGCTTTGAAATCTGCGTTGAGATCAGATCCGACAACCCATATGTTGAACTGGATGAAAATCAGACAACGTGGCTCTATTGTTATGGTAAGTATATAACTTTCATTTCATAAAGTTACCCATTTACTAATACTTTAGTTGTACTATTATTCTAAACCAACTATGTTAATTGCTTGATATTTGAGCTAATTTCACATGCATGTAAAATATTTTATAACCGTTCAAGACTGGCATTATGAAATGCCTTTCAGACATCACGTCACCAATCTCTTCTTATTAATGGCATTATTTAACCATCTCGTTTAGTATAATTAGCATAGCTTTACTTAGCATCCCTTTAATACTATACCGTCTATTAACATATTTCCTATTTTTTTTTCAAATCTAATTTGTATTATTTTCATCAATAGATTATAGTCTACAATTACACAACATAATAGGATGATAGTTTTGC
This sequence comes from Protopterus annectens, assembly GCF_019279795.1. Taxonomy (NCBI): domain Eukaryota; kingdom Metazoa; phylum Chordata; order Ceratodontiformes; family Protopteridae; genus Protopterus; species Protopterus annectens. The sequence goes on along the minus strand of NC_056735.1, from coordinate 96,220,443 downwards.
ATTTGTGTCATCTTTTTTCATATGCATTTTTATAACTATGGCACAAGTATCTTTGCATGTATTAGAAGCAAAAGGAGAGACGTCCCACTAAAATCCACTTTATTATCCAACAGGATAAGGGTTGAGTGCTTTCATAAGTTTATAACACAACTTCATCAGAATCCATAACGCTACTGAAAAAAATTCAGCTTAAATAGTTAACTAATTAATCACCTGACCTAATTATCACTTAAAAAATTGTTCATTGTAAATATACAAAACTTCATCTAGCTACTAACAGTAGAAATGTGAATGAATTACATATATATTCAGGTAATAAAAAAATGTACCCTAAAATTTATATGTATACTTTATAAATATAAAAATTAATGGTGTTGTGCACAATACCATTAAACATAATATGACCTTAGTCTTAACACTCTAGCTATTGAGATGAACTCATTTAGACCAGGGGAAACTGTGGTGTTCACCTTAGTTGCCAAAGCAACTCTTTATATTCATTGAGGTCACCCCAAAGTCCCCCCCAGTACTGCTTATAAACTGTATCTAAGCCAACAAATAAAAATCCATGGTCAGGGAAATTCATCAAGTGACAATAAAGAGAAGTACTGTTTTTTTTTATTTTTTTATGTCATTTAGATGTTCATATATATTCTGTCTCTAAATTGACGGACAGTTTTACCCACTTAAAAACTTGGGCATTTTTGGCACAAAGCTAAATATATAATGACCACTGTCTTACAATTAAAGTGAAAATTGCTTTTTCTATTAATATTGTTAATCTTAATCTCATCGGTTTCAAGTGAGCAAGAACACTTACTACCAACTTCCACGCTTAAAAGTACCGCACTTTTTCCTGACTAAAAAGGTCAGTAACTTTGTCTTCTACTTCTAACATACTTTTTAAGCACCTAGCCCGCCTAATAACAAACCTTGGTCGCTCCCCCAAAGTTTCTTTCATCCCTTCAAAGCCTTGAAAGAAAGACCAGTTATAATCTGTTTAATTAAAGAGTCGTCTTCCATGTAGGCAGTACTAAAGGAAGAAGAAAGAGTGTCACGTTATTGTTAGTCTGTTTTAACTTATTTAACTCTGTTTCATACATGTTGTTCTTCTTTCGGTCCCAGTTAGGGGTTGCCAGAACTCCGGTCCGCTAATGATTGGCAGTAGATTTTTACGGTGCCGCAGTGCCAGCTCGATGCCCAACCTTCAACGAAGGCACACCCTACGCATGTTTTTCGAACGCCACTCGACCGCTGGGAGGACATGCAGACTCCACACAGAAGGATGGGCTAAATTGTTCCCCTGTATCTTTTAACTGAAATCTCCCCCCAAATTTTGTCAATAACATCCTCAGGGTAATTTCTGGTGAAAAACATATTAGTTAAATTGACACATTCCCGTTGAAAGTCTTCATCATCTGTTATCATACGAGCTAGCCGTTTAACTTGTCCCTTTATGATACCTCTTTTCTGATGAGCTGGGTGACACCTGTCGTAATGTAGAAGGCTATTAGAGTAGGTACTTTTCCTATAAATATTACTTTGTATAACCTTCTTAATCTCATCTTTCGAACTAATACATCTAAGTAACTAATTTCTTTCTTACTATAAGTATATGTAAATTTTAAAAAGGAAGTGGTTGAGTGGAAAAAATCTAGAAAATTTCTAGTTTCAATCTCACTTGAGTCCCATGCTATAAAAATATCATCCAAATATGTGGCATAAAAATGCCAGCCAGGCACATCACTTCTGTTAAATAAAAAAGGCTTTTCCCATTGCAGGAGTACTATATTTATAGTTACTGCTTATGATATTTTATCTGATGAAGTAACAGGGGATTCCAGATACTGGCTAAGGGTCTTGCCACCCCTATAGTGTCTTTTTTAGGCAAGGTTCAAATGACAAATTCACCACCGTAACAGGAGCAAGCAAGCAAAAACTGAGAGTGTTGTTACTCAATGCTAGGAGTCTAAATCTCAAAATGCACTCACTCGAGGCACTCCTTAAAATGGAAAACATTGATATCTGTGCAGTGACTGAGACCTAGTTCAAGGCTCTAGAGAGCACCCCTGCATTACCAGGCTATAACTCATACCACACTTTTCGGCCATCTAACCTGGACCAAAACACCAAAGGTGGAGGTGTGTCCATATTCATTAAGGATATCCACACCTCCAGGCTAGTTGCGCAGCATAATGCATCCGAGGTTATCCAAGTGCAACTAACTCTGGGCAAAACTGCAATCCAAATTGTAGCTTGCTACAGATCCCCCACCATGCCCCAGGATTCCCACTCCTCTTTTTTTGATATACCGGAAAATATTAGGGTTCAACCAAACACCCTAATAATGGGTGATTTAAAATACCCCACCATTAACTGGGAAATCTACTCATGTACCAACTCCTTCACTCAACACTTTCTGGAATTCATAAATTCCAATGCCCTGGATCAACTTATCCACACCCCTACCAGGAGCAACAATATCCTAGACCTAGTCATTACCAACACGAGTGACCGATGTTCCACACCTGAAGTCAACTTTTCATTGGTCCGATCAGACCATAAGCTAATCACCCTTGATATCCACATCCAACCCCCACCCACCATTAAGGAAACCACAGTAAAATATTTCTCCAAAGCCAACTTCATGCTTCGTAAGACAGGAGTGGCGAACTTCATGACACCCATGCAGATGGACAGTACAGTTATGACTGCTGAATCCTGCACAAATGCACTCTGTAAGCACTTATACGAGTGCATGGATTGTGCTATCCCAAACAGAATTAAGATGCTATCCTCCAAAAAAAGGAAGCCAATCTGGTGGTCCCCTGCCATAAACAAACTCTACAACAGGAGGAAGAAACTTGCAAAAGAGAGTAAAATCCCATGAGTGGAGGAGCTCCCTGGTCAGCCTCAGTAAGAAGCTGATACCTTTTAAGATCCTCCAAATCTAGCTATGAAAACAAAATCATACTGATTCTAAGGGCAACCTCAAAGCATTTTATAGTTATGTCAAGAATCTCAATGGCAACACCCAGATCTGCTCTGAGTTACAGCACAACGGCACACAAATTACAGAACCAATTGATATTGCCAATATCCTGGCAGATAGGTTCAGTGCTAACTTTAGCCCCCTCTCACCCCCTAAAGGGCCCATATCTGTACAGGAAGAATGCAGAGTCTCTGTAATCACATCTATGCAGGTAAAAGCTGCACTCTCTAAAACCAAAAACACAGCATCCAAGGGACCGAACAGCATCCCAGGCTGCGTTTTACACGAATTTCAGAACGAACTGGCTCCCCACCTAAGCACCATGTTCAATCATAGTCTCATGTCAGGCTTTGTGCCCACTGAATGCCTCACAGCAACAGTTATCCCACTCCACAAAAGGGGAGCCACCACTTGTCCTGGGAACTATTGCCCTATTAGCCTGATGAGCCTGGTCTGCAAGGCCATGGAACGTATCATCATAGAACTCATAAACAAAGAAATTGGTAACCTCCAAACTCTGGACCCCACCCAGTTCAGGTTTGTGAAAGGCAGATCATGCCTTCTGAACCTGATCGACTTCTTTGAGGCAGTTACCAAAGCCGTAGACGAGTGTAAGGTAGTTCACACAGCCTATCTGGGTTTCGACACCATCCCCCATTCTGGAATTATAGCTAAACTCACTAAACTAGGTATAAATCCCTACATCACAAGATTGGTTGCCAACTGGCTCACTGACAGAACCCACACTGTAAAAGTTGCGACTCCAAATCTGACTTCAAACCAGTGACAAGTAGAGTACCACAGGGTTCAGTCCTGGGACCTCTCCTGTTTGGTATCTACTTCTCTGAAGTACAGGCTAACACAGAAGGCCTCTGGCTAATGAAGTTCGCAGATGACTGCAAACTAGGAGCCATAATCGAAAGTCCTAAAGATGGGGACATCCTACAAAATGGCCTCACTGAGACAGATGCCTGGTGTCAAAGCCATGGCCTGTAGCTCAATGTCAAAAAGGGCATTGTCATCCCCTTTGGTAAAAACTCTGTACCCATGAACTACCACATAGGTGGTAGTCTACTTAACACCGAAAGCGTGATAAGAAACCTTGGGACACAGGTGGACAGTAGTTTCTCCTTTGATAATCACATTGCCATAGTGGTCAGGAAATCCTTCTACCTGGCATACCTCATCAAAAAAGGTTTCTCATCCAGAGCCTTGGTGAGATCTAGATAGGCTGTGTGAACCATCTTACCCTCATCTATGGCTTTGGTGACTGCTTCAAAGAAGTCTATCAGGTTTAGGAGACATGATCTGCCTTTTACAAACCTGAACTGGGTGAGGTCCAGAGTTTGGAGATTACCAATGTCTTTGTTTATGAGTTCCATGATGATATGTTCCATGGTCTTACAGACCAGGCTCGTCAGGCTAATGGGGTGGTAGTTCCCAGGGTCTGTCGTGGCTCCCCCTTTGAGGAGTTGGATAACCATCACGGTGCACCATTCAGTGGGCACATAGCCTGAGGTGAGGCTATGATTGAGCATGGTACTTAGATGGGGTGCCAGTTTGTTCTGTAGTTTCTGCAGAACGCAGCCTGGAATATTGTCAGGTCCCATGGATGCTGTGTTCTTGGCTTTGGAGAGTGTGTTTTTTACCTGTGTAGCCATGATTAAAGGAACTTTGCATTCTTCCGGTATAGAGATGGGCCCTCTAGGGGGTGAGAGGGGGGTAAAGTTAGCACTGAACCTATCAGCCAGGATGTTGGCACTATCAGTTGGTTCTGTATATTTAGTGCCATTGTACTGTAACTCAGAGCAGATCAGAGTGCTGCCATTGAGATTCTTGACATAGCTATAGAATACTTTGTGGTTGTCTTTAGAGTCAGTGGAAATTTTGTTTTTGTAACTAGCTTTGGAGGATTTTATGAGGGATCTCAGCTTCTTACTGAGGCTGACCAGGGAGTTCCTCCAGTCATGGGATTTTACTCTTTTTTGCAACAGTTTCTTTCTTCTGTTGTATAGTTTGTTCATGGCAACGGACCACCAGATTGGCTTCCTTTTTTAGCATATTGGTTCTATTAGGGATAGCATGATCCATGCACTCGTGTAAGTGCTTATAAAGTGCATTTGTGTAGAATTCAGCAGTCGTACCTCTATTGTCCGTCTGCATGGGTGTCATGAATTTTGCCACTTATTTATTTTATTATTTATTTTAATTGAAGTTTGGTTGCCAGGATGGTCCATTGGGCCGAATGAGCCCGTTTTCAATGGAGTCCTGGGGAGAAAAGTTCCATGGATACAATATATAAAAACATAGTGAAAATACAATATATAAAAACATAGTAAAATACAAGAAGAGTACATTTAAGCCAAAGTAAATCATAACACAAATAGATGGTAAAGCATAACAATATGTAACAATTCACATGAGTTTACAAATTCTTTTTTTTTTAAGTCCCTATAATCACTAAGATAGATATTTAGTTAAAGACAATAGTGTGAAGGTATGTACACAGAATGAAATGTAAGTGTTTATTTACAGTATGTAAGGTCCTGTAGGGGAGATCTGTGGCTTTGGAGAAGTTTTTTACGGTGGTTTCCCTAATTGGGGGTGAGGGCGGGATGTGGATGTTTAGGGTGATTAGCTTGTGGTGGGATCTGACCAATGAGGAATTGACCTCTATTGTGGAACACCGGTCGCCCATGTTGGTAATTACCAGGTCTAGGATATTGCTGCCCCTGGTGGGGGTGTGAATAAGTTAATCCAAGGCGTTGAAATTTATGAATTCCAGAAAACGCTGAGCAAAAGAGTTGGTACATGAGTAGTTTTCCCAGTTAATGGTGGGGTAGTTGAAATCACCAATTATTAGGGTGTTGGGTTGTGCCCTGATATTTTCCAGTGTATCAAGAAATGAGGAGTGGGAATCCTGGGGCATGGTGGGGGTCTGTAGCAAGCTACAATTTGGATTGCGGTCTTGCCCAGAGTTAGTTGCACTTGGATAATCTCGGATGCATTATGCTGTGCAACTAGCCTGGAAGTGTGGATATCCTTAATGAATATTGACACGCCTCCACCTTTAGTGTTTCAGTCCAGGTTAGATGGCTGAAAGGTGTGGTATGAATTATAGCCTAGTAATGCAGGGGTGCTCTCTGGAGCTTTGAACCAGGTCTCTGTCACTGTACAGATGTCGATGTTCTCCATTTTAAGGAGTGCCTCGAGTGAGTGCATTTTGAGGTTTAGACTTCTTGCATTGAGTAGCATTACCATCAGATTTTGCTTGCTTGTACCTGTTACGGTGGTGAATTTATCATTTGAACCTTTCCTAAAAAAGGCACTGTAGGGGTGGCAAGAGCCTTAGCCAGTATCTGGAATCCCAAGGGCGACAGGCAAAGCTTCATGGTCTGTCGATCATGTCATCCCAGGCAGACAAATACTGGATCACCTTAGAATGACACCAGAAGCTTAGCCAATTGTTGAAGTCAATCATTTTGTCCTTGTACTGTGGTGTCATTCTTGATGATGGCAGGATGCTACTCAGAGCTAGGGTCATACCTGCCTGGGCTTCAAGATCAGAGAGCTCCTCCATATCTCTTTTCATGTAGTCCAGGGAGGTATGTCTCAGGTCATTCACACCAACATGGACAATGACAGTGTCATATTTGTACTTGTTGTGGAGTGACCTGAGGTCATGCGTTATGTGGCGGATCCTGGCACCCGACAGCCAGCTGACAGTAACTTTCTCCTTGTTTAGCCTGGTGAGTGGAACATCAGTGTGCCTGACTGTAGAGTCACCTATGATTAGAGTGTTGGGCATGTTGTTATGCCTTATGGGCTGTGGTTGAGTGGCACACTGAGTTTGTGGGCTGTCATTTGGGTTGTGTTGGGGGGGTGGAGTTTGCTTGCATTTCTGCTTTGGAGATCCCTGTTGCTTGAGCAGGTTTTTATTGAGAGCCTCCGCGAATGTAGGTGTGTGTTTTGTGTTTCTGTGTGTGTTTTTTCGTGGCGTAGGTTTTGAGGGACTATGTGATGAGTGTGGTGTGGTGTGGTGTAAGTGTTTACCTTCTCCTCTTGACTGTCTAGTCCAGTCTTGGGTGAAGAGAGCTTTGCTTCCATTTTGGCTATATAAGTGCATCTCTCACAGGTTGTAGTGCTGGGTGGTAGGAGGAGAGGGTTGTCTGTGTACATGAAGCAATTGCTGCAATGCCCCAAGATGCCTAGATTCATCAGGTAGACCGGAGAACTCACCGGGAGCTGACCCTTAGACATGCCTGGATAGGTGCTTATTTATTAAGTACTAAAAACTGCTTTCCACTAGAGAAGTGAGGAAAGTTGAGTGCTGTAGTAATTTGTAGCTTATTTCACGCTTACAACGAGTTCTGAACAAGTGCTGAGCTCAAAGAAACAGATTTGAGTGCTGAAACTAAAAAACTGGCTAGTTCTGAGAAACAAAATTAAGCTAGAAGGCTTCCCTCCAGCACAAAAAGGCTTGGGGGCTCAGAAGCTTACAAATAGTCCTGGATACAGCAAATCTGTATGTGGACTAGATTACTTACAGGAAAGGCAGGAAACAAGCTTAGAAAAAAAATGTTTTTTCCCCTTCCCGAATGCTCTCTTTGTATACGGTAGGAATGCCTGAAATCAGTATATGATCTCACTGCAGCATGTTCTAGTTGTGTTGCAGAAGAGACTAAGATTCCTTGAGTGGGTGTTTATTCTACCACTGAAGGATGGTTCGTTGATTACACAGGTTTCCATATGCTTGACTACAGACAGGTTTAATGTTTAGGGGTGTGTTATCAATGTAATAGTTACAAGGGACGTCATGCTTGCTGAAGGATATGATTATATATTTTTTGGAAGGTAGTTTTACTCCATGATTTTGACAGTAGCTATTTGTTTGAGATGGGCCCTGTTTTAGGATCATGGTGTCCTCTGGAGAGTTTATGATGGCACGGAGTTTACAGTCATCTACAGACTTGATCAGTCACAACCCATTAACATTGGCTTTGACCTCCAAGAAGTAAGAACCAAAGATGAGTGTCCCAAGAACTGAACCTTGGTGTACATTACTAATGACAGGTCTTTTGGAGGAGGTAAAGACACCATAGTATACCAGCAGTAACAATATTTTACATAAAGCATTAATTTACAGTGATTTTGGTACAGTTGTAGACCACAAACTTGACTATACAACAGACTTGAGTGACATCATCAAATATTACTCAATATTTTCATCTCAGTTGCATCTACAGATAATGATGTCATTTTTGCTTTAAAATGAATTCTGTTCAGGCCTATTGTAAAGCCAGTCTGTGCAAGTGTTCTACTAAACAAAAGATACAGCTTTGAATGAATCCAAAGGGACTTTCCATACCATGTAGCTATGCTTAAGCTGAAAAGTTTTAGGAGGGGTTCAGAGAAGGTGTGTTTGCCACTGTTCACTAAGAAGCCAGGTATTTGTAGGTTTAAAAAGTACAATAAGGACATGTTCCATAATAATTATGGAGGAAAATGGACTCTGGAAATTTGTGGAACTTTGGTGACTGTTTCTGGTGTATTTATTAGGAAGTAGAGTTGCATTATTTTTAGGGTCAGATTGGATTATACTATTATGAAATACGTAAGAGCATTCTGAGTGTTCTTTTTAAACTGACATTGGTAAAGGCAAATATATGATTTTCCTGGACTTGGATACTATCTTTATATTCCGCTTTGATCTTCCTTATGGTAACTTTCGGATTTTTGCTTATTGTTTTGATAGAAACTGTAATTCAGGTAGATTTTGATTACTTTTGTATTACAGTGCTTATCAATGCTGGCATTCCACCAAGGTTGTTCATTCTTCCATTCCCTAGTATGTCTGTTTCTGATTGGGACCATTTGTTTTATGCAGTTTGTTAATGGGAATGAAAACTTGCAGTTGAATTTTGAGAGCGCATCATTTAGTTTCATTAAGATTGTCTTTCTAAAGTCCTTGAATACAGAGGTATTTCTTGTGGGGAGGGGAAGGGTATATGCCATTCCTTGAATGCCGAGGTCTTCCGTGTGTGTGTGTGTGGGGGGGGGTCAGTGCCATAAAGTCGAAGATTAAAGTATAAGATTACTGATGTGTGGTCAGAGCTGACCAATGATGAGGATAATGTAGGACTATTGTAGGTAGACACAATGTGCCCCCTCACCCCAAGCAGGACATCACCGAAAGACATGAGTACCAAAAGATAGCTTTAGCTGACCCATTTGTTCCTGTGAGATGGATATTCCCAGACTGGGCAAGAGACCTGTGATCCATTTTTTCCTGCCTAATGAGCCCTTTTGATCCATCCATTTCTCATGAGTGAGAGCTGGATGGTGTGGAACTTACTGGTCCTGAGGAGCGACTGCGCTTCTCTTCAGGAAAAACTCCCGTTCGACAGCTTGCCAAAGCTCTGCAATTCCTACCCTCCAGGGTGGCCTTTAGCTAACAGAGAACAATATGAAAGCACGAGCTTCCTACACCTATACTACATAGGTTGAAACCTCTAGAGCTCCCATTAAATGTCAACCCAGTGATGGGCCCAACCCCCCCCCCCCACATGCAGGCCCATCCTCCTCAGTCAACTCCTAGTGGCAACCAAGCTGCTAATTAAAACCTGGTAACCTGCAGAGTAGTCAGGGCTTTATCCCTCTCCACCACAGAACAGGCTTGAGAGTCACATGTCATATCTGTAAATGGTACAACGTTGTGCAATGCTGAAAAATAATATCTATATCTATAATTGTTATAAATGGCACATTTGTGATGGTGAATAGTATTGATACATGTTTATACATACCTCAGCATTTTTGCGAGATGGTATAGCCAGGGACAGGTAATGTTCAAAAATGCTGCACACGTGCAGTGATCAGCAGTAGTCCAGTTCCAGTGTGGGTAATGTCCGGACATAGCTGAAGTTGTACAATGACCAGCAGTAATACAACAAGTTATGGTTTCAGAAATATCAAGTCTGCAGATGTTCAGATGCAATTCTGATATACGGTATTCAGAAACAGAAATATGCTGAGAAAAAGAACAAAACAGATAAATCATACAACAAATCTTTGTATTGTGTCAAATTTAAACAGTAATTTATTTTGAAACTTACAGATTGTCATCAGGAAAACAGTTGTGAAAATATTGCATAATATCTGAGCATTAGTGATCTAAAATGTGTCCTTTATCTTTGCTTTCAGTTTCGCTCATGAGCCGAAGGGACCAAATACGACGAAGAAAGAAAAAATTGCTACAGGAAGTGTAAGTGTAAAATGGTGGTACAGACAACTTTTAACCTACCTTTTTGTTGAAACAGTGAAACGGTAACCTGTTAATAAATGAATTTATGTTTATAGATTCAAGTATGTATTCCGTGTATTTCATTAAGTATATTGGCTGGTTGTCAGTCGTTCCCAGCTGTATTCCTACTTGCCACTAGATATCAGACTTGCACCAAATTTTGAGAGACCCAAACCCTCTTGTATTTAATAATCACTTAGGTGAGACTTGAAACTAAATAAAATAAGGAACATGTGCATAGCTGTCAATCTTCCATTAAAAAAATGCGGAAAACTACCTCTCACAACAATGGAGCAAACTGCAAAATGTGGAGCATCTAAACACTTAACTAACCGCTTCTACTAGGAAGCCCACAGTGTCGTTAATGAATTATTTGTTCATACTAATAAAAAGTTCTTTAGATGAATTAATAGGATTCAGTATTATTTACCATGGTTATTTCTTGAAAATATCTACAATGAATGTGTGTCCGATCCTGTTCATGGAACATAGGGTTTTCAGATAATTGTACCTTATTGGCTATTTGAGCAGTTTTTTTCCATCTCTTTGAACTTTCTGGTATAAAAGCCGCATTTACACTTGTTTTCCACCTTTCCGGTAACTAGTCTAGTCCAGATACAGACTTGCTCTATCTAGGACTGTTGGCAAGTGTCTGAGACCCCCAAGCCTTTCTGTGTTGAAGGGAAGCTTTCTAGCTTATCAGTGGGAGTGGTAAGCACTAGGTAGCCTATCCTCCACGGGAAGAGTGAGTTTTGGCCCAGAAATTGTAGTTTATTGGCCGTTTGGGCAGTCTTCCATCTGTTTCAACTTGCGGGCTTAAAAGCCTGTGTTTGCACTTGTTCCCCACCTTTTCTGTAGCTAGTCTAGTCCAGGTACATATTTGCTGTATCCAGGACTCTTTGTAAGCTTCTGAGTCCCCCAAGCCTTTCTGTGTTGGAGGGAAACCTTCTTACTTATCAGTGGGAGTGGTAAGCATTAGGTAGCATATCTGCTAAAGAGGAGTGGTTCCTGGCCCAGAAATTGTAGCTATTGGCTGTTTGGGCAGTTTTTTTCCATCTCTTTCAACTTTCCAGTTTAAAAGCTGCACTTGCGCTTGTTTCCCACCTTTCCTGTAACTAGCTTAGTCCAGATACAGCGTTGCTGTATCCAGAGCTGTTGGTAAGCTTCTGAGCCCCACAATCCTTTCTGTGTTGGAGGAAAGCCTTCTATCTTATCAGTGGGAGTGGTAAGCACTAGGTAGCCTGTCTACCACAAGAGGAGTGGTTCTTGGCCCAGAAATTGTAGTTTATTGACCATTTGGGCAGTTTGTCCATCTCTTTCAACTTTCTGGTTTAAAAGACCACATCTGCACTTGTTTCCCATCTTTCCTGTATCTAACCTACTGGGTAGCACTAGAAAGCCTTAAACTGATACAAGCCTTCTAGCTTAGAAGAGAGAATTTGGAGTGATTAAGTATCAGTTTTCTGTACTTTCTTGCTGTACTTAACTGTTTTCCACCTAAACGCCGATTTTCCAGCATTTATTGTGATTTAAAAGCTTGTTTATTTTCACGTATTGTACTTATTTGACTGCCTGCACTTTTAAAAAGTCGTTTTTTGTTTAAATACTTTGTTTAACTGTTGTAGGCTACACACTAAAGTGAAATAGCCTTTTCTGATCGTTTGTAGTCGTTTAAAGCTGGTGTAAGTGTATTTTTTACTGTTTTTGCCTTATCTTTTCAAAAGAAAAAAAAAATCCTTGCTTCCCGCCTTTCTAAGCTAGTATAGTCCAGTTTTCAGGCTAGTGCTGAATTCAGGGCTGTGTTGCAAGTTTCTGAGTTGCCCATACCTTACTTGGATAGAAGGATGTTTCTCTGTTCACCTGTGAGAGAGGGGAGCTTTCAGCTACCTATCTGTCCCTGGAGGAGTGGTTCCAGTCCAGAAGTTAGTAGTTTATTGGCCATTTTGGGCTAATTTCTCTCTCATTCATTTCCCAGCTATAAAACATGCATTTGCATGGTTTTGTGCGCCAGGCAGTGACGGTTAGCTATGGTTGAATTATTCCTGGCTCCACTAAGTCTCATCTTCAGTTTTTCCCCTGAAACTAGTCTAACTGTCAACCTAAGCACTCAGAAAGCATCCTACAGTCCAGCACTTTCTCAGACCTATTAGCAAGCACTAATATACCCTGACACTTGATTGCCCAGCAGGGCAAGGCTCTTTATTCACCCCTCACCAACCAAGCAACTAAGCAGCTCTCACCCTACTATTCAGGCATGACCAAAGGGCAATTTCAGGTGTACTCTCCAGTCCAGCTGGTGAATCTGGGTATCCTAAGGCAATGTTACAACTGCCTCATGTACACAGACAACCCTCTCCTCCTACTACAAAACAGTAATGTATGTGAGAGATGCAATTATACAGCCAAACTGGAGGCTAAGCTCTCTCCACCCAGGACTGGAACAGAGAAGGTTAACACTTACACCACACCTCCAGCCACACATAGACCTCCTAAACCAGCACTGGTAAAAAATACACATAAATACACAAAATCATACTCGGAGGCTCTAAATAAAAACCTGCAAAAGCATCAGAGACCTCCAAAGCAGACACCCAAACAACTTGCACCTCCCGTCACAAACCAGACAACACATAAAACACAAAATCAGTGTGCCGCACAATCATAGCCCTTAAGGCGAAATAACATACCAAACACACTAGTAATAGGTGACTGTATACTCAGGCACACTGATGTCCCACTCACTAGGCTGGACAAGGAGAAGATTACTGTTATTTGCCTGTAGGGAGCCAGAATCCGCCACATAACACAAGCACTCAGGTCTCTCCAGAACAAGTACAAATATGACTCTGTCATTGTTCATGTTGGTGTGGATGACCTGAGACGTACCTCCCTGGACTACATGAAAAGAGACATGGAAGAGCTCTCTGATCATGTAGCCCAGGCGGGTATGACCCTGAGTAGCATCCTGCTCTCACCAAGAATGATACCTCAGTATAAAGAAAAAAATGATCAATTTCAACAATTGGCTAAGCTTCTGGCATCATTCAAAGGGGATCCAATGTCTGTCAGCCTGGGACGACATGCTCGACAAGCCACATTGCTTCATAAGAGGCGGCTTGCACCTGTCACTCCTAGGCTATCGAGTACTGGCCAAGGCTCTTGCTGCCCCCATAGTGTCTTTTTTAGGCAAGGCTCAAAAGTCAAACCCACCTCCGTAAACAACACAATTAACAGAAAACTGAGGGTTATGCTACTCAACACCAGGAGTTTCAATTTCAAAATGCATGAGCTCAAAGTGCTCCTCAGTATGGAGAACATTGACATCTGTGCAGTAACTGAAACCTGGTTCAAGGCTCCAGAGAGCACCCCAGCACTACCGGGCTACAACTCATACCACACATTCAGCCACAGAACACGGACCAAAACACAAAAGGAGGGGGTGTATCCATATTCATCAAGGATACCTACACCTCCAGGTTAATGGCGCAGCATGATACCTCTGAGATCATCCATGTGCAACTAACATTGGGAAAATCTGCAATGCAAATTGTGGCCTGCTACAGATCACCCTCCATGACCCAGGACCACCACTCCGCCTTTCTGGAGACACATGAAGGTCCTACCGAACACCCTGATATTGGGTGATTTTAATTACCCTACCTTTAACTGAGAAAACTACTCCAGTACAAACTCCCAGGCCCAGTGCTTCCTAGAATTCATCAACTCAAATGCCCTGGATCAGCTGGTAAACTCCCCTACCAGAGGTGGAAACATATTGGACCTGGTCATCACCAGCATGGGTGACAGGTGTTCCACACCGGTGGTCAACCCATCACTGGTTAGATTAGACCATAAACTAATCACTCTGGATGTCCACACCCCACCACCACCCCGAACTAAGGAAACCACAGTAAAAACTTTTCTAAAGCAAATTTCACCTTACTTAAGACAGAGGCGGTAAGTTTCACAGCCCCCACGCTAAAGGATAATGCTGCCCAAGATGCAAAAACCTTTATAAATACACTCTGTGAGCACCTACAAGGATGCATGGATCGTGCCATCCCTAGCAAAACCAAGACTCACTCCTCTAAGAGAAGGAAACCAGTCTGGTGGACCCCTGCCATAAACAGGCTATACAATAGAAGGAGGAAACTAGTTCAGAAAAAAAGCAAATCCCAAGAAGGAAAGACATCTGTGGTCAGTATCAGTGAGAAAATTAGGTCCCTCATAAAATCATCCAAGGCTAACTTCAAAAGAAAAATAGCCAAGGATTCAAAATATAAACACAAAGCCTTCTTTAGCTATGTTAAGAATCTAAGTGGCAACTCACAGATATGCACTGAGCTAGTGCAAAATAGCACAAAATATACTAAACCTACTGATATTGCCAACATCCCTGCAGATTCAGTGCAAACTTCACCCCAAAAATGTCCCACAACAATACCAGAAAAGTGTAGTGTCCCAGAAATCACAGACGCACAGCTGAAAACAGCCCTTTCAAAAGCCAAAAACATATCATCACTGGGGCCAGATGGTGTCCCAGGCTGCGTCTTGCATGAACTACAGAATGAACTAACCCCCCCACCTAAACACACTGTTCAACCTCAACCTCTCCACAGGCTACATGCTCATAGAATGGCACACAACAATGGTTATTCTGCTCCACAAAGGAGGGGCCACAACTGACCCTGGTAACTATCGCCCCATAAGCCTGAATAGCCTGGTCTGCAAGGCTATGGAGTGCATCATCTTGGAACTCATTAACAAAGACATTAGGATCCTCCAAACACTTGACCCAACCCAGTTTGGCTTTGTTAAGGGCTGATCATGCCTACTAAACCTGGTTGACTTCTTCGAGACAGTCACCAAGGCCATAGACGAGGGAAAGGTGGTTCACACAGCCTACCTTGACCTCTCCAAGACTTTCAACACCATTCCCCATTCAGGTATTACAGAAAAACTCACCAGCCTGAGCATAAACCCCTACGTCACGAGATGGGTTCCCAACTGGCTTACAGACAGAACTCACATGGTAATAATACCGGGTTCCAGGTCCAACTCTAAACCAGTCACAAGTGATGTCCCGCAAGGCTCGGTCCTGGGACCCCTACTGTTTGGCATATACTTCTCAGAAGTACAGGCAAACACAGGAGGAATATGGCTAACCAAGTTCGCCGATGACTGCAAACTGCCATAATTGGCTCTCCGGCTGACATGGACATCCTTCAAAAAGGCCTTACTGAGACAGACACCTGGTGTCAAAGTCATGGCCTCAAGCTAAATGCCAAAAAATGTATAGTCATCCCATTTGGGAAAAACAAAACACCCACGAATTACCACATAGGTGGCAGCCCCCTTAATACAGAAGAGGTAATAAGAGATCTGGGGACCCAGGTAGATAGTAATCTCTCCTTTGACAATCATATTGTCAAATTAGTTAGGAAATCCTTTTATGTGGCCCATCTAATTACTAAAGGGTTTGCATCTATAAATAAAGAGGTTATAGTGCCCCTCTACTCGTCACTCATCAGACCCATCATAGAATACAATGCCCCATTTGGGATGTACCTCACAACACACTTACAACAGCTGGAAAGATCACAAAAGTACCTCACCAAGAGGATTACTGGCCTCAAACATATGTCCTATGCAGTCCGACTAAAAAAACTCTGGCTGTACTCAGTGGCATATCGCTTACTCCGAGGTGATCTCTGCCTGACTTACAAAGCCATGTCCAACTCGGAATTGATGGACATGCTCCACCTAAAGAAATCCAAGTCACTGCGAGCCACGCGCTCTAGTGAGCTAAGCCTCGCTACAACAATAAATAGAACATGCTGGAGGGCTAGATTCTTGTCACAGAGACTCCCCATGCTGTGGAACAAAATTCCAGACTACATTAGGCAGAGCCCCTCACTAACACTCTTCAAGAGAAACCTTGACGAGTGGATGGGTAACAGAAAATACACCCCTGGGATCACTTCTTTGGCTCTGCTTGACAGAGGCTCAGTTAATTAATCAATGGGGTGGCGAAAGCCGGCGCACTCTGGCTAGGCTTATAAATGCCCTCGGGCAGATAGCCTAATACCTACCTGTGAACCTAAAATGAGTAATGCTCCCTACCATAATAATATGGTACCACCCCGATGTAATGTGATCAGTCTTGGCTCAGGTGCAGCAGAGCTGGCATAGAAAGGGGATAGAGAAGGGAGATCATTTAAGGCAAGGAACTGAATATAAAACATTCCTGCCATTTGGTATACCAAAGCAACAATTCAACGTTAGTTAGCAAGATTATTTCTCTTATGAACAGGTGAAGGCAGTATGGATGTGAATAGGTAGAAATGGGTCAGCATGACAAAGGAAGGTGAAATGGACGAAGATGTGGAAGATCAGAGAACAGAGCATCAGTAATGGTGTGTTTTCTTGCTGGAAGTGAAAGGAAGGTTTGGACCTAGAGGTTAAGGAATGGGAGAAGGCAGTGGATGTAACTGTTAGAGTAAGTAGTTGGTGTGGATGTAAGGTTCATATGTTCATAGGAGGTTACTAGGCTAGTTGGCTTAGAGCCTTTACAAACCCAGCCATGTTAATCCCAAGTATCCCCATTTGTTCTTTTTTGGGTAGTTCGCAGAATAAATTATGCACAGAATGGGTCTGTGATCAACACAGGCTACCCCTGTCCATCAAGGACATGGGTGCCACCCCAGAGGCGAATTTGCGGTCTCCCATCCAGTTACATTTGAATAGGATCAGTGAGGAGCTCTGTCCCATCCAGTTACATTTGAATAGGATCAGTGAGGAGCTCTGTCCCATCCAGTTACATTTGAATAGGATCAGTGAGGAGCTCTGTCCCATCCAGTTACATTTGAATAGGATCAGTGAGGAGCTCTGTCCCATCCAGTTACATTTGAATAGGATCAGTGAGGAGCTCTGTCCCATCCAGTTACATTTGAATAGGATCAGTGAGGAGCTCTGTCCCATCCAGTTACATTTGAATAGGATCAGTGAGGAGCTCTGTCCCATCCAGTTACATTTGAATAGGGTCAGTGAGGAGCTCTGTCCCATCCAGTTACATTTGAATAGGATCAGTGAGGAGCTCTGTCCCATCCAGTTACATTTGAATAGGATCAGTGAGGAGCTCTGTCCCATCCAGTTACATTTCAATAGGATCAATGAGGAGCTCTGTTCCATCCAGTTACATTTGAATAGGATCAGGGAGGAGCTCTGTCCCATCCAGTTACATTTGAATAGGATCAGTGAGGAGCTCTGTCCCATCCAGTTACATTTGAATAGGATCAGTGAGGAGCTCTGTCCCATCCAGTTACATTTGAATAGGATCAGTGAGGAGCTCTGTCCCATCCAGTTACATTTGAATAGGATCAGTGAGGAGCTCTGTCCCATCCAGTTACATTTGAATAGGATCAGTGAGGAGCTCTGTCCCATCCAGTTACATTTGAATAGGATCAGTGAGGAGCTCTGTCCCATTCAGTTACATTTGAATAGGATCAGTGAGGAGCTCTGTCCCATCCAGTTACATTTGAATAGGATCAGTGAGGAGCTCTGTCCCATCCAGTTACATTTGAATAGGATCAGTGAGGAGCTCTGTCCCATCCAGTTACATTTGAATAGGATCAGTGAGGAGCTCTGTCCCATCCAGTTACATTTGAATAGGATCAGTGAGGAGCTCTGTCCCATCCAGTTACATTTGAATAGGGTCAGTGAGGAGCTCTGTCCCATCCAGTTACATTTGAATAGGGTCAGTGAGGAGCTCTGTCCCATCCAGTTACATTTGAATAGGGTCAGTGAGGAGCTCTGTCCCATCCAGTTACATTTGAATAGGGTCAGTGAGGAGCTCTGTCCCATCCAGTTACATTTGAATAGGGTCAGTGAGGAGCTCTGTCCCATCCAGTTACATTTGAATAGGGTCAGTGAGGAGCTCTGTCCCATCCAGTTACATTTGAATAGGGTCAGTGAGGAGCTCTGTCCCATCCAGTTACATTTGAATAGGGTCAGTGAGGAGCTCTGTCCCATCCAGTTACATTTGAATAGGATCAGTGAGGAGCTCTGTCCCATCCAGTTACATTTGAATAGGATCAGTGAGGAGCTCTGTCCCATCCAGTTACATTTGAATAGGATCAGTGAGGAGCTCTGTCCCATCCAGTTACATTTGAATAGGATCAGTGAGGAGCTCTGTCCCATCCAGTTACATTTGAATAGGATCAGTGAGGAGCTCTGTCCCATCCAGTTACATTTGAATAGGATCAGGGAGGAGCTCTGTCCCATCCAGTTACATTTGAATAGGATCAGGGAGGAGCTCTGTCCCATCCAGTTACATTTGAATAGGATCAGGGAGGAGCTCTGTCCCATCCAGTTACATTTGAATAGGATCAGGGAGGAGCTCTGTCCCATCCAGTTACATTTGAATAGGATCAGAGAGGAGCTCTGTCCCATCCAGTTACATTTGAATAGGATCAGTGAGGAGCTCTGTCCCATCCAGTTACATTTGAATAGGATCAGTGAGGAGCTCTGTCCCATCCAGTTACATTTGAATAGGATCAGTGAGGAGCTCTGTCCCATCCAGTTACATTTGAATAGGATCAGGGAGGAGCTCTGTCCCATCCAGTTACCTTTGAATAGGATCAGGGAGGAGCTCTGGCCCAACCAATTACATTTCAATAGGATCAGGAGGAGCTCTGTCCCATCCAGTTACATTTGAATAGGATCAGGAGGAGCTCTGTCCCATCCAGTTACATTTGAATAGGATCAGTGAGGAGCTCTGTCCCATCCAGTTACATTTGAATAGGATCAGTGAGGAGCTCTGTCCCATCCAGTTACATTTGAATAGGATCAGTGAGGAGCTCTGTCCCATCCAGTTACATTTGAATAGGATCAGTGAGGAGCTCTGTCCCATCCAGTTACATTTGAATAGGATCAGTGAGGAGCTCTGTCCCATCCAGTTACATTTGAATAGGATCAGTGAGGAGCTCTGTCCCATCCAGTTACATTTGAATAGGATCAGTGAGGAGCTCTGTCCCATCCAGTTACATTTGAATAGGATCAGTGAGGAGCTCTGTCCCATCCAGTTACATTTGAATAGGATCAGTGAGGAGCTCTGTCCCATCCAGTTACATTTGAATAGGATCAGTGAGGAGCTCTGTCCCATCCAGTTACATTTGAATAGGATCAGTGAGGAGCTCTGTCCCATCCAGTTACATTTGAATAGGATCAGTGAGGAGCTCTGTCCCATCCAGTTACATTTGAATAGGATCAGTGAGGAGCTCTGTCCCATCCAGTTACATTTGAATAGGATCAGTGAGGAGCTCTGTCCCATCCAGTTACATTTGAATAGGGTCAGTGAGGAGCTCTGTCCCATCCAGTTACATTTGAATAGGATCAGTGAGGAGCTCTGTCCCATCCAGTTACATTTGAATAGGATCAGTGAGGAGCTCTGTCCCATCCAGTTACATTTGAATAGGGTCAGTGAGGAGCTCTGTCCCATCCAGTTACATTTGAATAGGGTCAGTGAGGAGCTCTGTCCCATCCAGTTACATTTGAATAGGATCAGTGAGGAGCTCTGTCCCATCCAGTTACATTTGAATAGGGTCAGTGAGGAGCTCTGTCCCATCCAGTTACATTTGAATAGGGTCAGTGAGGAGCTCTGTCCCATCCAGTTACATTTGAATAGGATCAGTGAGGAGCTCTGTCCCATCCAGTTACATTTGAATAGGGTCAGTGAGGAGCTCTGTCCCATCCAGTTACATTTGAATAGGGTCAGTGAGGAGCTCTGTCCCATCCAGTTACATTTGAATAGGATCAGTGAGGAGCTCTGTCCCATCCAGTTACATTTGAATAGGATCAGTGAGGAGCTCTGTCCCATCCAGTTACATTTGAATAGGATCAGTGAGGAGCTCTGTCCCATCCAGTTACATTTGAATAGGATCAGTGAGGAGCTCTGTCCCATCCAGTTACATTTGAATAGGATCAGTGAGGAGCTCTGTCCCATCCAGTTACATTTGAATAGGATCAGTGAGGAGCTCTGTCCCATCCAGTTACATTTGAATAGGATCAGTGAGGAGCTCTGTCCCATCCAGTTACATTTGAATAGGATCAGTGAGGAGCTCTGTCCCATCCAGTTACATTTGAATAGGATCAGTGAGGAGCTCTGTCCCATCCAGTTACATTTGAATAGGATCAGTGAGGAGCTCTGTCCCATCCAGTTACATTTGAATAGGATCAGTGAGGAGCTCTGTCCCATCCAGTTACATTTGAATAGGATCAGTGAGGAGCTCTGTCCCATCCAGTTACATTTGAATAGGATCAGTGAGGAGCTCTGTCCCATCCAGTTACATTTGAATAGGATCAGTGAGGAGCTCTGTCCCATCCAGTTACATTTGAATAGGATCAGTGAGGAGCTCTGTCCCATCCAGTTACATTTGAATAGGATCAGTGAGGAGCTCTGTCCCATCCAGTTACATTTGAATAGGATCAGTGAGGAGCTCTGTCCCATCCAGTTACATTTGAATAGGATCAGTGAGGAGCTCTGTCCCATCCAGTTACATTTGAATAGGATCAGTGAGGAGCTCTGTCCCATCCAGTTACATTTGAATAGGATCAGTGAGGAGCTCTGTCCCATCCAGTTACATTTGAATAGGATCAGTGAGGAGCTCTGTCCCATCCAGTTACATTTGAATAGGATCAGTGAGGAGCTCTGTCCCATCCAGTTACATTTGAATAGGATCAGTGAGGAGCTCTGTCCCATCCAGTTACATTTGAATAGGATCAGTGAGGAGCTCTGTCCCATCCAGTTACATTTGAATAGGATCAGTGAGGAGCTCTGTCCCATCCAGTTACATTTGAATAGGATCAGTGAGGAGCTCTGTCCCATCCAGTTACATTTGAATAGGATCAGTGAGGAGCTCTGTCCCATCCAGTTACATTTGAATAGGATCAGTGAGGAGCTCTGTCCCATCCAGTTACATTTGAATAGGATCAGTGAGGAGCTCTGTCCCATCCAGTTACATTTGAATAGGATCAGTGAGGAGCTCTGTCCCATCCAGTTACATTTGAATAGGATCAGTGAGGAGCTCTGTCCCATCCAGTTACATTTGAATAGGATCAGTGAGGAGCTCTGTCCCATCCAGTTACATTTGAATAGGATCAGTGAGGAGCTCTGTCCCATCCAGTTACATTTGAATAGGATCAGTGAGGAGCTCTGTCCCATCCAGTTACATTTGAATAGGATCAGTGAGGAGCTCTGTCCCATCCAGTTACATTTGAATAGGATCAGTGAGGAGCTCTGTCCCATCCAGTTACATTTGAATAGGATCAGTGAGGAGCTCTGTCCCATCCAGTTACATTTGAATAGGATCAGTGAGGAGCTCTGTCCCATCCAGTTACATTTGAATAGGATCAGTGAGGAGCTCTGTCCCATCCAGTTACATTTGAATAGGATCAGTGAGGAGCTCTGTCCCATCCAGTTACATTTGAATAGGATCAGTGAGGAGCTCTGTCCCATCCAGTTACATTTGAATAGGATCAGTGAGGAGCTCTGTCCCATCCAGTTACATTTGAATAGGATCAGTGAGGAGCTCTGTCCCATCCAGTTACATTTGAATAGGATCAGTGAGGAGCTCTGTCCCATCCAGTTACATTTGAATAGGATCAGTGAGGAGCTCTGTCCCATCCAGTTACATTTGAATAGGATCAGTGAGGAGCTCTGTCCCATCCAGTTACATTTGAATAGGATCAGTGAGGAGCTCTGTCCCATCCAGTTACATTTGAATAGGATCAGTGAGGAGCTCTGTCCCATCCAGTTACATTTGAATAGGATCAGTGAGGAGCTCTGTCCCATCCAGTTACATTTGAATAGGATCAGTGAGGAGCTCTGTCCCATCCAGTTACATTTGAATAGGATCAGTGAGGAGCTCTGTCCCATCCAGTTACATTTGAATAGGATCAGTGAGGAGCTCTGTCCCATCCAGTTACATTTGAATAGGATCAGTGAGGAGCTCTGTCCCATCCAGTTACATTTGAATAGGATCAGTGAGGAGCTCTGTCCCATCCAGTTACATTTGAATAGGATCAGTGAGGAGCTCTGTCCCATCCAGTTACATTTGAATAGGATCAGTGAGGAGCTCTGTCCCATCCAGTTACATTTGAATAGGATCAGTGAGGAGCTCTGTCCCATCCAGTTACATTTGAATAGGATCAGTGAGGAGCTCTGTCCCATCCAGTTACATTTGAATAGGATCAGTGAGGAGCTCTGTCCCATCCAGTTACATTTGAATAGGATCAGTGAGGAGCTCTGTCCCATCCAGTTACATTTGAATAGGATCAGTGAGGAGCTCTGTCCCATCCAGTTACATTTGAATAGGATCAGTGAGGAGCTCTGTCCCATCCAGTTACATTTGAATAGGATCAGTGAGGAGCTCTGTCCCATCCAGTTACATTTGAATAGGATCAGTGAGGAGCTCTGTCCCATCCAGTTACATTTGAATAGGATCAGTGAGGAGCTCTGTCCCATCCAGTTACATTTGAATAGGATCAGTGAGGAGCTCTGTCCCATCCAGTTACATTTGAATAGGATCAGTGAGGAGCTCTGTCCCATCCAGTTACATTTGAATAGGATCAGTGAGGAGCTCTGTCCCATCCAGTTACATTTGAATAGGATCAGTGAGGAGCTCTGTCCCATCCAGTTACATTTGAATAGGATCAGTGAGGAGCTCTGTCCCATCCAGTTACATTTGAATAGGATCAGTGAGGAGCTCTGTCCCATCCAGTTACATTTGAATAGGATCAGTGAGGAGCTCTGTCCCATCCAGTTACATTTGAATAGGATCAGTGAGGAGCTCTGTCCCATCCAGTTACATTTGAATAGGATCAGTGAGGAGCTCTGTCCCATCCAGTTACATTTGAATAGGATCAGTGAGGAGCTCTGTCCCATCCAGTTACATTTGAATAGGATCAGTGAGGAGCTCTGTCCCATCCAGTTACATTTGAATAGGATCAGTGAGGAGCTCTGTCCCATCCAGTTACATTTGAATAGGATCAGTGAGGAGCTCTGTCCCATCCAGTTACATTTGAATAGGATCAGTGAGGAGCTCTGTCCCATCCAGTTACATTTGAATAGGATCAGTGAGGAGCTCTGTCCCATCCAGTTACATTTGAATAGGATCAGTGAGGAGCTCTGTCCCATCCAGTTACATTTGAATAGGATCAGTGAGGAGCTCTGTCCCATCCAGTTACATTTGAATAGGATCAGTGAGGAGCTCTGTCCCATCCAGTTACATTTGAATAGGATCAGTGAGGAGCTCTGTCCCATCCAGTTACATTTGAATAGGATCAGTGAGGAGCTCTGTCCCATCCAGTTACATTTGAATAGGATCAGTGAGGAGCTCTGTCCCATCCAGTTACATTTGAATAGGATCAGTGAGGAGCTCTGTCCCATCCAGTTACATTTGAATAGGATCAGTGAGGAGCTCTGTCCCATCCAGTTACATTTGAATAGGATCAGTGAGGAGCTCTGTCCCATCCAGTTACATTTGAATAGGATCAGTGAGGAGCTCTGTCCCATCCAGTTACATTTGAATAGGATCAGTGAGGAGCTCTGTCCCATCCAGTTACATTTGAATAGGATCAGTGAGGAGCTCTGTCCCATCCAGTTACATTTGAATAGGATCAGTGAGGAGCTCTGTCCCATCCAGTTACATTTGAATAGGATCAGTGAGGAGCTCTGTCCCATCCAGTTACATTTGAATAGGATCACTGAGGAGCTCTGTCCCATCCAGTTACATTTGAATAGGATCACTGAGGAGCTCTGTCCCATCCAGTTACATTTGAATAGGATCAGTGAGGAGCTCTGTCCCATCCAGTTACATTTGAATAGGATCAGTGAGGAGCTCTGTCCCATCCAGTTACATTTGAATAGGATCAGTGAGGAGCTCTGTCCCATCCAGTTACATTTGAATAGGATCAGTGAGGAGCTCTGTCCCATCCAGTTACATTTGAATAGGATCAGTGAGGAGCTCTGTCCCATCCAGTTACATTTGAATAGGATCAGTGAGGAGCTCTGTCCCATCCAGTTACATTTGAATAGGATCAGTGAGGAGCTCTGTCCCATCCAGTTACATTTGAATAGGATCAGTGAGGAGCTCTGTCCCATCCAGTTACATTTGAATAGGATCAGTGAGGAGCTCTGTCCCATCCAGTTACATTTGAATAGGATCAGTGAGGAGCTCTGTCCCATCCAGTTACATTTGAATAGGATCAGTGAGGAGCTCTGTCCCATCCAGTTACATTTGAATAGGATCAGTGAGGAGCTCTGTCCCATCCAGTTACATTTGAATAGGATCAGTGAGGAGCTCTGTCCCATCCAGTTACATTTGAATAGGATCAGTGAGGAGCTCTGTCCCATCCAGTTACATTTGAATAGGATCAGTGAGGAGCTCTGTCCCATCCAGTTACATTTGAATAGGATCAGTGAGGAGCTCTGTCCCATCCAGTTACATTTGAATAGGATCAGTGAGGAGCTCTGTCCCATCCAGTTACATTTGAATAGGATCAGTGAGGAGCTCTGTCCCATCCAGTTACATTTGAATAGGATCAGTGAGGAGCTCTGTCCCATCCAGTTACATTTGAATAGGATCAGTGAGGAGCTCTGTCCCATCCAGTTACATTTGAATAGGATCAGTGAGGAGCTCTGTCCCATCCAGTTACATTTGAATAGGATCAGTGAGGAGCTCTGTCCCATCCAGTTACATTTGAATAGGATCAGTGAGGAGCTCTGTCCCATCCAGTTACATTTGAATAGGATCAGTGAGGAGCTCTGTCCCATCCAGTTACATTTGAATAGGATCAGTGAGGAGCTCTGTCCCATCCAGTTACATTTGAATAGGATCAGTGAGGAGCTCTGTCCCATCCAGTTACATTTGAATAGGATCAGTGAGGAGCTCTGTCCCATCCAGTTACATTTGAATAGGATCAGTGAGGAGCTCTGTCCCATCCAGTTACATTTGAATAGGATCAGTGAGGAGCTCTGTCCCATCCAGTTACATTTGAATAGGATCAGTGAGGAGCTCTGTCCCATCCAGTTACATTTGAATAGGATCAGTGAGGAGCTCTGTCCCATCCAGTTACATTTGAATAGGATCAGTGAGGAGCTCTGTCCCATCCAGTTACATTTGAATAGGATCAGTGAGGAGCTCTGTCCCATCCAGTTACATTTGAATAGGATCAGTGAGGAGCTCTGTCCCATCCAGTTACATTTGAATAGGATCAGTGAGGAGCTCTGTCCCATCCAGTTACATTTGAATAGGATCAGTGAGGAGCTCTGTCCCATCCAGTTACATTTGAATAGGATCAGTGAGGAGCTCTGTCCCATCCAGTTACATTTGAATAGGATCAGTGAGGAGCTCTGTCCCATCCAGTTACATTTGAATAGGATCAGTGAGGAGCTCTGTCCCATCCAGTTACATTTGAATAGGATCAGTGAGGAGCTCTGTCCCATCCAGTTACATTTGAATAGGATCAGTGAGGAGCTCTGTCCCATCCAGTTACATTTGAATAGGATCAGTGAGGAGCTCTGTCCCATCCAGTTACATTTGAATAGGATCAGTGAGGAGCTCTGTCCCATCCAGTTACATTTGAATAGGATCAGTGAGGAGCTCTGTCCCATCCAGTTACATTTGAATAGGATCAGTGAGGAGCTCTGTCCCATCCAGTTACATTTGAATAGGATCAGTGAGGAGCTCTGTCCCATCCAGTTACATTTGAATAGGATCAGTGAGGAGCTCTGTCCCATCCAGTTACATTTGAATAGGATCAGTGAGGAGCTCTGTCCCATCCAGTTACATTTGAATAGGATCAGTGAGGAGCTCTGTCCCATCCAGTTACATTTGAATAGGATCAGTGAGGAGCTCTGTCCCATCCAGTTACATTTGAATAGGATCAGTGAGGAGCTCTGTCCCATCCAGTTACATTTGAATAGGATCAGTGAGGAGCTCTGTCCCATCCAGTTACATTTGAATAGGATCAGTGAGGAGCTCTGTCCCATCCAGTTACATTTGAATAGGATCAGTGAGGAGCTCTGTCCCATCCAGTTACATTTGAATAGGATCAGTGAGGAGCTCTGTCCCATCCAGTTACATTTGAATAGGATCAGTGAGGAGCTCTGTCCCATCCAGTTACATTTGAATAGGATCAGTGAGGAGCTCTGTCCCATCCAGTTACATTTGAATAGGATCAGTGAGGAGCTCTGTCCCATCCAGTTACATTTGAATAGGATCACTGAGGAGCTCTGTCCCATCCAGTTACATTTGAATAGGATCACTGAGGAGCTCTGTCCCATCCAGTTACATTTGAATAGGATCAGTGAGGAGCTCTGTCCCATCCAGTTACATTTGAATAGGATCAGTGAGGAGCTCTGTCCCATCCAGTTACATTTGAATAGGATCAGTGAGGAGCTCTGTCCCATCCAGTTACATTTGAATAGGATCAGTGAGGAGCTCTGTCCCATCCAGTTACATTTGAATAGGATCAGTGAGGAGCTCTGTCCCATCCAGTTACATTTGAATAGGATCAGTGAGGAGCTCTGTCCCATCCAGTTACATTTGAATAGGATCAGTGAGGAGCTCTGTCCCATCCAGTTACATTTGAATAGGATCAGTGAGGAGCTCTGTCCCATCCAGTTACATTTGAATAGGATCAGTGAGGAGCTCTGTCCCATCCAGTTACATTTGAATAGGATCAGTGAGGAGCTCTGTCCCATCCAGTTACATTTGAATAGGATCAGTGAGGAGCTCTGTCCCATCCAGTTACATTTGAATAGGATCAGTGAGGAGCTCTGTCCCATCCAGTTACATTTGAATAGGATCAGTGAGGAGCTCTGTCCCATCCAGTTACATTTGAATAGGATCAGTGAGGAGCTCTGTCCCATCCAGTTACATTTGAATAGGATCAGTGAGGAGCTCTGTCCCATCCAGTTACATTTGAATAGGATCAGTGAGGAGCTCTGTCCCATCCAGTTACATTTGAATAGGATCAGTGAGGAGCTCTGTCCCATCCAGTTACATTTGAATAGGATCAGTGAGGAGCTCTGTCCCATCCAGTTACATTTGAATAGGATCAGTGAGGAGCTCTGTCCCATCCAGTTACATTTGAATAGGATCAGTGAGGAGCTCTGTCCCATCCAGTTACATTTGAATAGGATCAGTGAGGAGCTCTGTCCCATCCAGTTACATTTGAATAGGATCAGTGAGGAGCTCTGTCCCATCCAGTTACATTTGAATAGGATCAGTGAGGAGCTCTGTCCCATCCAGTTACATTTGAATAGGATCAGTGAGGAGCTCTGTCCCATCCAGTTACATTTGAATAGGATCAGTGAGGAGCTCTGTCCCATCCAGTTACATTTGAATAGGATCAGTGAGGAGCTCTGTCCCATCCAGTTACATTTGAATAGGATCAGTGAGGAGCTCTGTCCCATCCAGTTACATTTGAATAGGATCAGTGAGGAGCTCTGTCCCATCCAGTTACATTTGAATAGGATCAGTGAGGAGCTCTGTCCCATCCAGTTACATTTGAATAGGATCAGTGAGGAGCTCTGTCCCATCCAGTTACATTTGAATAGGATCAGTGAGGAGCTCTGTCCCATCCAGTTACATTTGAATAGGATCAGTGAGGAGCTCTGTCCCATCCAGTTACATTTGAATAGGATCAGTGAGGAGCTCTGTCCCATCCAGTTACATTTGAATAGGATCAGTGAGGAGCTCTGTCCCATCCAGTTACATTTGAATAGGATCAGTGAGGAGCTCTGTCCCATCCAGTTACATTTGAATAGGATCAGTGAGGAGCTCTGTCCCATCCAGTTACATTTGAATAGGATCAGTGAGGAGCTCTGTCCCATCCAGTTACATTTGAATAGGATCAGTGAGGAGCTCTGTCCCATCCAGTTACATTTGAATAGGATCAGTGAGGAGCTCTGTCCCATCCAGTTACATTTGAATAGGATCAGTGAGGAGCTCTGTCCCATCCAGTTACATTTGAATAGGATCAGTGAGGAGCTCTGTCCCATCCAGTTACATTTGAATAGGATCAGTGAGGAGCTCTGTCCCATCCAGTTACATTTGAATAGGATCAGTGAGGAGCTCTGTCCCATCCAGTTACATTTGAATAGGATCAGTGAGGAGCTCTGTCCCATCCAGTTACATTTGAATAGGATCAGTGAGGAGCTCTGTCCCATCCAGTTACACTTGAATAGGATCAGTGAGGAGCTCTGTCCCATCCAGTTACACTTGAATAGGATCAGTGAGGAGCTCTGTCCCATCCAGTTACACTTGAATAGGATCAGTGAGGAGCTCTGTCCCATCCAGTTACATTTGAATAGGATCAGTGAGGAGCTCTGTCCCATCCAGTTACATTTGAATAGGATCAGTGAGGAGCTCTGTCCCATCCAGTTACATTTGAATAGGATCAGTGAGGAGCTCTGTCCCATCCAGTTACATTTGAATAGGATCAGTGAGGAGCTCTGTCCCATCCAGTTACATTTGAATAGGATCAGTGAGGAGCTCTGTCCCATCCAGTTACACTTGAATAGGATCAGTGAGGAGCTCTGTCCCATCCAGTTACACTTGAATAGGATCAGTGAGGAGCTCTGTCCCATCCAGTTACACTTGAATAGGATCAGCGAGGAGCTCTGTCCCATCCAGTTACATTTGAATAGGATCAGCGAGGAGCTCTGTCCCATCCAGTTACATTTGAATAGGATCACTGAGGAGCTCTGTCCCATCCAGTTACATTTGAATAGGATCACTGAGGAGCTCTGTCCCATCCAGTTACATTTGAATAGGATCACTGAGGAGCTCTGTCCCATCCAGTTACATTTGAATAGGATCACTGAGGAGCTCTGTCCCATCCAGTTACATTTGAATAGGATCACTGAGGAGCTCTGTCCCATCCAGTTACATTTGAATAGGATCAGTGAGGAGCTCTGTCCCATCCAGTTACATTTGAATAGGATCAGGAGGAGCTCTGTCCCATCCAGTTACATTTGAATAGGATCAGTGAGGAGCTCTGTCCCATCCAGTTACATTTGAATAGGATCAGTGAGGAGCTCTGTCCCATCCAGTTACATTTGAATAGGATCAGTGAGGAGCTCTGTCCCATCCAGTTACATTTGAATAGGATCAGTGAGGAGCTCTGTCCCATCCAGTTACATTTGAATAGGATCAGTGAGGAGCTCTGTCCCATCCAGTTACATTTGAATAGGATCAGTGAGGAGCTCTGTCCCATCCAGTTACATTTGAATAGGATCAGTGAGGAGCTCTGTCCCATCCAGTTACATTTGAATAGGATCAGTGAGGAGCTCTGTCCCATCCAGTTACATTTGAATAGGATCAGTGAGGAGCTCTGTCCCATCCAGTTACATTTGAATAGGATCAGTGAGGAGCTCTGTCCCATCCAGTTACATTTGAATAGGATCAGGAGGAGCTCTGTCCCATCCAGTTACATTTGAATAGGATCAGCGAGGAGCTCTGTCCCATCCAGTTACATTTGAATAGGATCAGCGAGGAGCTCTGTCCCATCCAGTTACATTTGAATAGGATCAGCGAGGAGCTCTGTCCCATCCAGTTACATTTGAATAGGATCAGGAGGAGCTCTGTCCCATCCAGTTACATTTGAATAGGATCAGGAGGAGCTCTGTCCCATCCAGTTACATTTGAATAGGATCAGGAGGAGCTCTGTCCCATCCAGTTACATTTGAATAGGATCAGGAGGAGCTCTGTCCCATCCAGTTACATTTGAATAGGATCAGGAGGAGCTCTGTCCCATCCAGTTACATTTGAATAGGATCAGGGAGGAGCTCTGTCCCATCCAGTTACATTTGAATAGGATCAGGGAGGAGCTCTGTCCCATCCAGTTACATTTGAATAGGATCAGGGAGGAGCTCTGTCCCATCCAGTTACATTTGAATAGGATCAGGGAGGAGCTCTGTCCCATCCAGTTACATTTGAATAGGATCAGGGAGGAGCTCTGTCCCATCCAGTTACATTTGAATAGGATCAGGGAGGAGCTCTGTCCCATCCAGTTACATTTGAATAGGATCAGGGAGGAGCTCTGTCCCACCCAGTTACATTTGAATAGGATCAGGGAGGAGCTCTGTCCCACCCAGTTACATTTGAATAGGATCAGGGAGGAGCTCTGTCCCACCCAGTTACATTTGAATAGGATCAGGGAGGAGCTCTGTCCCACCCAGTTACATTTGAATAGGATCAGGAGGAGCTCTGTCCCACCCAGTTACATTTGAATAGCATCAGGAGGAGCTCTGTCCCATCCAGTTACATTTGAATAGGATCAGTGAGGAGCTCTGTCCCATCCAGTTACATTTGAATAGGGTCAGTGAGGAGCTCTGTCCCATCCAGTTACATTTGAATAGGATCAGTGAGGAGCTCTGTCCCACCCAGTTACATTTGAATAGGATCAGTGAGGAGCTCTGTCCCACCCAGTTACATTTGAATAGGGTCAGTGAGGAGCTCTGTCCCACCCAGTTACATTTGAATAGGGTCAGTGAGGAGCTCTGTCCCATCCAGTTACATTTGAATAGGGTCAGGAGGAGCTCTGTCCCATCCAGTTACATTTGAATAGGATCAGGAGGAGCTCTGTCCCATCCAGTTACATTTGAATAGGATCAGGAGGAGCTCTGTCCCATCCAGTTACATTTGAATAGGATCAGGAGGAGCTCTGTCCCATCCAGTTACATTTGAATAGGATCAGGAGGAGCTCTGTCCCATCCAGTTACATTTGAATAGGATCAGGGAGGAGCTCTGTCCCATCCAGTTACATTTGAATAGGATCAGGAGGAGCTCTGTCCCATCCAGTTACATTTGAATAGGATCAGGAGGAGCTCTGTCCCATCCAGTTACATTTGAATAGGATCAGGAGGAGCTCTGTCCCATCCAGTTACATTTGAATAGGATCAGGAGGAGCTCTGTCCCATCCAGTTACATTTGAATAGGATCAGGAGGAGCTCTGTCCCATCCAGTTACATTTGAATAGGATCAGCGAGGAGCTCTGTCCCATCCAGTTACATTTGAATAGGATCAGGAGGAGCTCTGTCCCATCCAGTTACATTTGAATAGGATCAGGAGGAGCTCTGTCCCATCCAGTTACATTTGAATAGGATCAGGAGGAGCTCTGTCCCATCCAGTTACATTTGAATAGGATCAGCGAGGAGCTCTGTCCCATCCAGTTACATTTGAATAGGATCAGCGAGGAGCTCTGTCCCATCCAGTTACATTTGCATAGGGTCAGAGGAGCTCTGTCCCATCCAGTTACATTTGAATAGGATCAGCGAGGAGCTCTGTCCCATCCAGTTACATTTGAATAGGATCACGGAGGAGCTCTGTCCCATCCAGTTACATTTGAATAGGATCAGCGAGGAGCTCTGTCCCATCCAGTTACATTTGAATAGGATCAGCGAGGAGCTCTGTCCCATCCAGTTACATTTGAATAGGATCAGGAGGAGCTCTGTCCCATCCAGTTACATTTGAATAGGATCAGCGAGGAGCTCTGTCCCATCCAGTTACATTTGAATAGGATCAGGAGGAGCTCTGTCCCATCCAGTTACATTTGAATAGGATCAGCGAGGAGCTCTGTCCCATCCAGTTACATTTGAATAGGATCAGCGAGGAGCTCTGTCCCATCCAGTTACATTTGAATAGGATCAGGGAGGAGCTCTGTCCCATCCAGTTACATTTGAATAGGATCAGGGAGGAGCTCTGTCCCATCCAGTTACATTTGAATAGGATCAGGGAGGAGCTCTGTCCCATCCAGTTACATTTGAATAAGATCAGGAGGAGCTCTGTCCCATCCAGTTACATTTGAAAAGGAGCTAGGGGGAGCTCTGTCCCATCCAGTTACATTTGAATAGGATCAGCGAGGAGCTCTGTCCCATCCAGTTACATTTGAATAGGATCAGCGAGGAGCTCTGTCCCATCCAGTTACATTTGAATAGGATCAGCGAGGAGCTCTGTCCCATCCAGTTACATTTGAATAGGATCAGCGAGGAGCTCTGTCCCATCCAGTTACATTTGAATAGGATCAGGAGGAGCTCTGTCCCATCCAGTTACATTTGAATAGGGTCAGCGAGGAGCTCTGTCCCATCCAGTTACATTTGAATAGGGTCAGGAGGAGCTCTGTCCCGTCCAGTTACATTTGAATAGGGTCAGCGAGGAGCTCTGTCCCGTCCAGTTACATTTGAATAGGGTCAGCGAGGAGCTCTGTCCCGTCCAGTTACATTTGAATAGGGTCAGCGAGGAGCTCTGTCCCATCCAGTTACATTTGAATAGGGTCAGCGAGGAGCTCTGTCCCATCCAGTTACATTTGAATAGGGTCAGCGAGGAGCTCTGTCCCATCCAGTTACATTTGAATAGGGTCAGTGAAGAGCTCTGTCCCATCCAGTTACATTTGAATAGGGTCAGGAGGAGCTCTGTCCCATCCAGTTACATTTGAATAGGGTCAGGAGGAGCTCTGTCCCATCCAGTTACATTTGAATAGGGTCAGTGAGGAGCTCTGTCCCATCCAGTTACATTTGAATAGGGTCAGTGAGGAGCTCTGTCCCATCCAGTTACATTTGAATAGGGTCAGGGAGGAGCTCTGTCCCATCCAGTTACATTTGAATAGGGTCAGGGAGGAGCTCTGTCCCATCCAGTTACATTTGAATAGGGTCAGGGAGGAGCTCTGTCCCATCCAGTTACATTTGAATAGGGTCAGGGAGGAGCTCTGTCCCATCCAGTTACATTTGAATAGGGTCAGGGAGGAGCTCTGTCCCATCCAGTTACATTTGAATAGGATCAGGGAGGAGCTCTGTCCCATCCAGTTACATTTGAATAGGATCAGTGAGGAGCTCTGTCCCATCCAGTTACATTTGAATAGGATCAGTGAGGAGCTCTGTCCCATCCAGTTACATTTGAATAGGATCAGTGAGGAGCTCTGTCCCATCCAGTTACATTTGAATAGGATCAGTGAGGAGCTCTGTCCCATCCAGTTACATTTGAATAGGATCAGCGAGGAGCTCTGTCCCATCCAGTTACATTTGAATAGGATCAGCGAGGAGCTCTGTCCCATCCAGTTACATTTGAATAGGATCAGCGAGGAGCTCTGTCCCATCCAGTTACATTTGAATAGGATCAGCGAGGAGCTCTGTCCCATCCAGTTACATTTGAATAGGATCAGCGAGGAGCTCTGTCCCATCCAGTTACATTTGAATAGGATCAGCGAGGAGCTCTGTCCCATCCAGTTACATTTGAATAGGATCAGCGAGGAGCTCTGTCCCATCCAGTTACATTTGAATAGGATCAGCGAGGAGCTCTGTCCCATCCAGTTACATTTGAATAGGATCAGCGAGGAGCTCTGTCCCATCCAGTTACATTTGAATAGGATCAGCGAGGAGCTCTGTCCCATCCAGTTACATTTGAATAGGATCAGTGAGGAGCTCTGTCCCATCCAGTTACATTTGAATAGGATCAGTGAGGAGCTCTGTCCCATCCAGTTACATTTGAATAGGATCAGCGAGGAGCTCTGTCCCATCCAGTTACATTTGAATAGGATCAGCGAGGAGCTCTGTCCCATCCAGTTACATTTGAATAGGATCAGTGAGGAGCTCTGTCCCATCCAGTTACATTTGAATAGGATCAGTGAGGAGCTCTGTCCCATCCAGTTACATTTGAATAGGGTCAGTGAGGAGCTCTGTCCCATCCAGTTACATTTGAATAGGGTCAGTGAGGAGCTCTGTCCCATCCAGTTACATTTGAATAGGATCAGGGAGGAGCTCTGTCCCATCCAGTTACATTTGAATAGGATCAGTGAGGAGCTCTGTCCCATCCAGTTACATTTGAATAGGATCAGTGAGGAGCTCTGTTTTACATGAACAGGAAATGTATTCCAGAGAAGCGGCAGTCGCTGGAAGACATATATGTCTTTCCAGCATGTTCTGTTAGTGTCACAAGCTGGGTTGAGATCCCTAGAGCAAGTGACTGTTGTGCCATTGGACTTGCAGATGTGTATCATTTTTATTAGGGCAGGGTCGGAGATTGCCCTATAGACCAGGCACATGTCACCTCTCAGCAGCCTAGAAGATACAGAGTAAAGTGACAGGACTTTCAGCCTGCCCATGTAGGTCCCTGTATTTTCTTTGCAAGAAACCTGTGAGGTCTGTCCAACTGCTGCAGATGTCTGGTGAGGTACATCAAAAGGGTGCATTATACTCCATTAGTGGTCTGATGAGGGTCGAGTACAGTGGAATTTCAACATCCCTTGGCCTGGATGCTGTGCCATTGCTTATTAGGTGTGCTACTTAGAAGGCATTCCTTACCCCTGTGGAAACTTGGTAGTGAAAGCTGAGATCGCCATCAACCAGTGTTCCCAAGTCTTGCACCACTGGGTTGGAACTCAGGGGGTGCTGTCAATACTGTAATTTGTAGGGAATTCCATTTTGCCAAAGTGAATAATAATGCATTTTTTTGCATTTAGTTTCAGACCATGATGTTGGCATCAATCATTTGTTTGTGTTAGCCTTTCTTGTAATATGCTGACATCACTAGAGGACTCAATGGTTGCTCCCAGTTTGCAATCATCAGTGAACTTGGTGAGCCAAAGGCTGTCTACTTTCATAGTTTCATAGTTTAGTACTAGGCTATCTGCCCTGAGGCATTTGCAAGCCTAGCCCTAGAGATGTGGCTTTCGCCACCCCATGTAGTGGTACTAAGGTGTATAGAATAAATTTAGAATACTGTGCCTTTGTCTAGTAGTGACACATTGAAGACCCCCTTACTTATTAAAATGAGTTTACTGTGCCTCTGTTAAGTAGCGATACAGGGGTGACCCCCAGGGTAAACCTACGATCTCCCATCCACTCGTCAAGATTTCTCTTGAACAGAGTCAGTGAGGGGCTCTGCCTAACATGGACTGGGATTTTGTTCCAGAGTGTGGGAAGCCTCTGAGTTATGAATCTGTCCCTCCAGCAAGTTCTATTCAGGTTTGTACTGAGGTTTAAATCTTTGGCTCTCGTGGTTCTTATGGATTTTGACTTTTTGAGGTGGAGCATGTCCATCAGTTCCTGGTTGGACATGGCCTTGTATGTCAGGCACAGATCACCTCTGAGCAGGCGGTATGCTACTGAATAGAGCTGGAGTTTCTTTAGCCTGGCAGCATATGACATATGTTGGAAACCCTTGATCCTCTTGGTGAGGTACTTCTGGGGTCACTCCAGCTGTTGTAAGTGTCGGGTGAGGTACATACCAAATGGGGCATTGTACTCAATCATGGGCCTGATAAGGGAGGAGTACAGGGGCACAATGACCTCCATTGATCTGGATGTGAACCCCTTCATGATAAGGTGGGCAAGGTAGAAAGTCTTTCTAACCACTTTGGCAATGTGGGTGTCAAATGAGAGGTCACTATCAACTTGGGTCCCCAGGTCAATGATTACTTTTTCGGTACTCAGTGGGTTACTGTCTATGTGATAATTTGTAGGTATTTTTTTTTTCCCAAAGGGGATGACTATACATTTCTTGGCATTCAGTTTAAGGCCGTGATTCCGGCACCAGTTGTCCATTTCAGTGAGGCCTTTCTGTAGGATGTATGTGTCAGCTGGTGTATCGACTATGGTGCCTAGTTTGCAGTCATCTGCGAACTTTGTCAGCCACAACCCTCCCATGTTTGCTTTCACATCTGAGAAGTAAATGCCGAACAAGAGGGGTCCCAGGACAGAGCCCTGTGGGACACCACTTGTGACTGGCTTTGAGTCTGACATGGTTCCCGCAATCTTGACTTTATGGGTTCTGTTCTTTAGCCAGTTTGCAACCCATCTTGTGACAAATGGATTTACTTTTAAGCTGTTTAGCTTTTCTATGTGGGGTATTATGTCGAAGGCTTTAGCCAAGTCCAGGTAGGCTGTATGGACTGCCTTGCCCTCATCAATGGCTCTAGTGACTGTTTTGAAAAAGTCAACCAGGTTCAAAAGGCAGGATCTGCCTTTTACAAAGTCGAACTGGGTGGGATCAAGTGTCTGTAGATCCCCAATGTCGTTGTTTATGAGTTCCATAATAATTCTTTCCATAGCTTTGCAAACCAGGCTGGTCAAGCTTATGGGGCGGTAGTTCCCAGGGTCTGTAGTGGAGCCTCCCTTGTGGAGTGGTACCACTGTTGCTGTACGCCAGTGTTCAGGTACATATCCTGTAGTAAGGCTAAGGTTAAATAACATTTTTATATGGGTTTAGCTCCTCTTGGAGTTCACGTATCACGCTGGGGATACCATCAGGTCCCATAGATGCTGTGTTTTTGCTTTGTTGAGGGCGGTTCTCACCTGGACATCAGAGATGACAGGGAGGTTACATTCAGCTGGGATGAGTATTTTTCTTTTGGAGGTGAGGGAGGGAGAAGTTTGCACTGAACCTGTCTGCCAGAATGTTGGCAATATCTGTGGGTTCGGTAAATTTTTGTCGCTGAGTACTAACTCTGAGCATATCTGAGTGTTTCCAGGTTTCTAACATAACTGAAGAATGCCTTGTGGTTATCTTTAGTGTCCTTGGCAATTTTTCTCTCAAAGTTGGCCTTGGATATTTTTATGAGAGAACGTAGCTTTCTACTAGTGCTGATCAGAGATGCCTTCCTTTATGGGATTTTGCTCTGTCTTGCAGTAGCTTCCTTCTTTTGTTATACAATTTGTTTATGGCTGGGGTCCACCAAACAGGACGCTTTCCTTTGGTGGAGAGGGTCTTGGTTTTATTTGGGATTGCACGATCCATGCATTCTTGGAGATGTCCGTAGAAAGCATTTGTGTAGGATTCAGCATTGTGGGATGTGGTTTCCATTGGCCCTGAGGGCTTAAATGATACCATCTCAGTCTTGAGAAGTGTAAAGTCGGCTTTTGAGAAGTTTCTCACTGTAGTCTTTTGTGTTGGGAGTGGAGGTGGTAAATGTATATCCAGGGTGATTAGTTTGTGGTCAGATCTCACCAGTGAGGGCAATACTTCCGGTGTGGAGCATTTTGTCCCCATGTTTGTGATGATCAGGTCTAGTATATTATTCCCCCCTTGTGGGAGAGGTGACTAGCTGTTCCATTGCATTTGAGTTTATGAATTCCAGGAACCTTTGGGCTAGGGTGTTAGGGCTAGAATAGTGCACCCAATATGTTAGGGTAGTTGAAGTCTCCCAATATGATGGTATTTGGTGAGACATTCATATCTTCCATTGTCTTCAGGAAGGCTGAGTGGGGTTCTTGAGATTGGGAGGGTGGTCTGTAACATGCAACCAGTTGTATAGCAGTTTTGCCTACGGTTAGTTGCACCTGGGTGGTCTCTGATGCTTCATGAGTTGCCACTAACCTGGAGGTGTGGGTGTCCTTGATGAATATGGACACTCCCCCTCCCTTTGTGGTTCGGCCCGGGTTTTGGGGCCGAAAAGCATGATACGAGGTAAAGCCTAGTAGCGCTGGGGTGCTCTCAGGAGCCTTGAACCAGGTCTCGGTTACAGCACAGACATCGATGTTCTCCATAATGAGGAGTGCATCGAGTGCCTGAATCTTGAGATTTAGACTTCTGGCGTTGAGCAGCATTACCCTTAGTTTTTTTCCATTTTTGTTTTCTAAGGAGGTGGGTTCGTCTTTTGAGCCTTGCCTAAAAAAGGCACTATGGGGGTGGCAAGAGCCTTAGCCAATATCCAGAAGCCCAGTAGTGACAGGTGCAAGCCGTCCCTTGTGAAGTAGCGTGGCTTGTCCAGCATGTCATCCCAAGCAGACAGACATTGGATCCCCCTAGAATGACACCAGTAATTGAGCCAATTATTAAAGCTGATCATCTTGTCTTTGTATTCTGGCATCATTC